>NC_053116.1:7124869-7369584 GCF_010015445.1 Perca fluviatilis
GACTCCATTCGTCTATATTTTGTTCATCAAGAGAGAAAAGCAACCTATTGAGGAACAGGAACCAGGCCAGTTTGTGATCATACTGCACTGTATCTAAAGCCATTGAGGAAGAGGGAGTGTGAACAGAGAGAGAGGGAGGAAAAGTGTGTGCTTGATGCACAGATATTCATGTTAAACAATAGATTCAGAGATCAAACCCTGTGAACAGTTTACATGAAGCAGCTCACGCTGAAATGATGCTCTTGTGAAGAAACGCGAGAAAAAGTCAGGTGATAAAGTTTGATCTTTGTGTTTTCTTCTTGCAGACTGAAGACGCACTGGAGTGACCTCACCTACTCTGAGCTGGATCTTCCCAACGGTACAGCTGCCTCCGCTGCACAGTCCCCCTGTGGTGACCCAGATAACGTGGGTTCACTCTGTTCCTCGGCTAGAAGCCAGCTCGGCCGTAGCCACGTCCAAGACGCTTACACCCCTCTGTACTCTACTGTTACTTTACATCAGCTGTAGCTTCCAACGCTGTTAGCGCCACATTTACTCTCAGGAGCTAACAGGGGGACACAGAGTGGGTCTTTGGAATGAGTCACATTCACCCAAAGAAATCTGTTTTTATCGTTATTGTTTTTTGAAGATGAAATATTTTTATTAGCTCTATGTGTTTATTGCTTTTGCACAAGTTATGTTCTTATAATAGTTATGCATTATATAATGTGTATACTATATTTATTCTTCTTTCAAACTGTAGTTAATGTGTTTAGGTGCTGAATCCAATCATCATGAGAACAATGGCCGCCACATTTTAGTTCCTGATCTTCTGATACCAACTAGGACTATTTGGTATCAAAAGATCAGGAACTTAAATCCTTTTTGTTCATGAATATGTAACATACATACTCATGAACTTTGTATGACTTGAACATTGGTAGTTTTCTGGCAGTCACCATTATTGTTGCATCAGTGAGACTCATTAAAATAATCTTTGCAATCCAAAAGGTTGAACTAAATCATATTATACAATAATTAAGATAATCTAATCTCTTGGCTCTAGCAGACAAGAAGCAGCTAGCCACCTGTAAGGTCACCCACCTGTCACTCAACTCCAGCCACACCCTAACAATGCTGAACTTTGAAACTGTGATAGGCAGTATTTTTGGGCATTATTGGGCAAATATTCCATATATCCATTCCAATATTCCAATCATCTTTCAGTATATTGTAATTCAAGTGCTCATGACAGAAAACTAGACTTCTGCACCTCCTCTAGAAAATCTATAGCCTCTGACGGGAGACTTTGGATTCATGTCTCAGCCCCCAGGTTTCTGCTTGGTAACATTGAACGCGGGCCGCTGATTCTCATCTCACCGTTACCTGAAATAACAACATGGATTTTTAATGCAGGTCTGTTTTCAGTCTGAACGGCAGCTAAGGCTTCAACACTTGAATTATGAGAGGACATTTAGGGATTACACTGTACCAATTGTTACTGCAGAGTTTCTATAGACACAAAGCTGTAACAACTTTTTAAATTATAATAAATTATATTTTTCTTGTTGCATAAAGTATCAATTTTGTACAGGAAAAAAAAAACGAAAAAAATTAGCGCCATTTAGTTTTTATTTCAATTTAAACACAATGCCTAAAACGGATTTTTGAAAAAAGTTGATCATTTGAAGCTGGTTAAACTGGTAGATAAAAAATAGAATGAACATAGAAGACTCAATATAAGACTCAAATGTGTTAACAAGGTAGAGATTTTATAGTCATACATTGATTTTACAAAAATATGACTTCCCACTTAAAGATACAACCAAGTCTAGTTTTAATGTTAAATCAGACATAAACTCACAGATTAAAGAAAAGACTTAATAAAGAATAGAGTGGAGGAGAGTAGAGGGGGGTGTGATGTGTTTGGAGGAGGGACTCCATCATTTAGAGAAGTGAACAGTTCCTGGTTTACCAGTGAAGAAGAAAGAGAGGCAGCGTTAAACCATCAGATCCTCCAACATGAACGTCTGTCAGTCTCTGATCTGCTTCTTCTTCCTCAGTGAGTAAACTCAGCTTCTACTCTCTCTTAATTATGTCATTTTTATTTATTATTTCTTTATCTACAGTGGGTCAGTTCAACTTTGCAGCAGAAGGGAACCAGTTTCTTATTGATGGACTGTGTTTCATCACATCTTGTCTCAGTCTAACAACATGTTGGTTTCTGGTCAAACAGGATGTTCAGAGTTGGTATGAGTCTCTTTAAAATGGAGTTCTTTAAAAGTTATCTACTCAAATTAGCCTGACAATCTGCAGTCAACTCTTGATCTCCTGTACTTGTAGTTTTAGAGTAGATTTAATATTGTTTAGACTGTTTAGTAGTTATATAATAGTGTTCACCTTTTAAGAGAGGTAGAGAGAAAATAATTATTTGAAATGATTTTATGTGAACCAGCTCCAAAAGGAGTGCAGCACTAAACATGCACACCCAAACCCTCAACACACACACACACACACATACACACACACACACACACACACACACACACACACACACACACACACACACACACAGGCACGCACACAGACACACACCACACGCACACACACACAAGCACACACACAGACACACACACACAAACACACACACAAACACACACACAAACACACATAATATGATATTAAAGGGGTGATAGAATGATTATATAGGGTATTTCACACTGTTCCGTAAGGTCTCCTAATCGGGTATGTAACATTGGTTTGGCTGAATATTGCTCAAATGCTATTTTATGGGTCCTTAACTCTCCTGTGAATATAGCCCTAATTGTAACAAGAGCTTTTCTTCCAAATATGGTATGCTCATGAATATCTAGATGAGCTGTGCGCTGATTGGTTTGAGCGAACCACATAGAAACAAATTCCAGACTAGACAGCAGGTCTCATATTTCAGAGACTGCAAAGTTATACATTGTTTGTCTACTATTTCGTTATTAAATTCACTTCTGAGACTTTTTCATGCGAGAAATCAACTATATAAAGCTCAAATATGGGCCGTTTTACAAAAATGTATGGCTAATTGCAAATTTGGTAAGACGTGTCGGACTTTAGGAGCTCCACACAGTCTGACGAGAGAGCGGTAACCTCCATACCCAGTGAAAGTCACCGTTTCTCGGTTACTGGACGACCGGGGCTCGGGGCTGCCAGCATAATTAAAGTATATTTACAGTTTGACTTTCTTCAAGTCACTTATAAAACAGCTACCCCAAGGTCTTATAAAGCTAACAATGGTGTCCAATTTAAATTTAAGGCATTTTTGTGAACATGAGGGGTCTCTTTAGGAGGAGCTGCTAGCTAGACTATGTGTCCCATTTAATCCTATGGGAAAAGATCGTTGCTACACTTTCGGCATAACTGTCACATATTTACAGTTAGAATTTCAGCACGACATGTATATCACAGCTACCCTAAATTCTTAACAAAGCTGTCCGATTTCAATTTACAGTTTTTTCCGATTGCTAAACGACAGTGGGCACAACTGGAGTCACATGTGCAAAACTCAAACTACAGTCTGCACTACCAACAGTCACCTGAGCTAAACAGTTCACTTCACCTGCAAAACTCATTCAAAGCAACACAACTCTTAACACACGTCTCAAAACAGGCTCAGTGCAGCCAAACACTATGCACAGTCCTCAGTGAGATAACACACACTGTCACTCAGAACACACTGAGGGTAAAAACACTAGCGTCAAACACCAATACAGAAATTACAAACTTTTTCATCTTTACAGTTTGAACAATTTGAGTGACTTGACACTATTCAACAGTTTATTTAAGGAAAAAATATAGATTGTATAGCCTACCACTTTTTACATAAGGTAAACAAGAAGGAATGAAAATCAGCAGTTTTCTTCAATAAAGTATTTTGTCTCTAGTAATTCATGGAATTACTGGGAAAAAAACTAAAGGTACATACTTACAGTTTTTTTCGATTGCTAAACGACAGTGGGCACAACTGGAGTCACATGTGCAAAACTCTAACTACAGTCTGCACTACCTACAGTCACCTGAGCTAAACAGTTCACATCACCTGCAAAACTCATTCAAAGCAACACAACTCTTAACACACGTCTCAAACAGTATGCACAGGCCTCACTGAGATAACACACACTGTCACTCAGAACACACTGAGGGTAAAAACACTAGCATCACACACCAATACAGAAATTACAAACTTTCTCATCTTTACAGTTTGAACAATTTGAGTGACTTGACACTACTCAACAGTTTATTTAAGGAAAAAACATAGATTGTATAGCATACCAATTATTACATAAGGTAAACAAGAAGGAATGAAAATCATCAGTTTTCTTCAATAAAGTATTTTGTCTCTAGTAATTTATGGAATTACTGGGGGAAAAAAACTAAAGGTACATAACAGTACCAACGAATAGTGTGACTAATCCTGCCTCTCTCCAGCATCATGTGGCAAGTTTTCTTCATCACATTGGATGTCTGCATCATCTCTAAATACTAATTACTGTAATGTGGTGTTTCTATTGCTTTCACCTCCATTACTTTCTGAAAAACAGTAAGAACACTGTTTTACTATTGTAAAGATATAGTGTTTTTCACTTTTTTTTTATAGCTGCGTACATAACCTCAGACATCTTACCTGGACATATTGGTATCTTTGCTCTTTTACCCGTTTCTCTCAAACAGTACAGTGTAGAATTGTTTCATTCTTATTTGGTGTTTGTATACAAAAAAAGACTTTCTGAGCTTTCTCTGTATAAATACCATATATGTTCACTAACTAGTCTAAAACAAGACACCTGCTTAGGCTTTCAGCTAAAATTGCAATCAGCAGTGTTTGATAGGCACCAGACTGAAATCTATTCTGTATGAATGTGTGGTTTACAGTTCTGACAGCAGTGTGTTAGCATTTGAACAAAGTGCTGTAAATCTACAGTGTTGTGCACGTTGTGGTTAAAGCCATGGGATAAGTGTGTAGAGTTTTGAAAACTGTGTTCAAGCAATGAAAAATGAACTAGAGTTTGGTCCACATGAACTGCTGCTGTGCAGACTGTAGTTAGAGTTTTGCACATGTGACTCCAGTTGTGCCCGCTGTCGTTTAGCAATCGAAAAAAACTGTAATGCATTTTTGTGAATTTTAGAGGTTTTCTTAGGAGGAGGCAAGCTAGCTAGCTCTCATTGATAGAGCTCCATACAGCTCACTCGTGGACAAGAGGCGTTTATTTCCCAGATTTTTTGTTTAAATAACTCAACACATATCCATTATAAGATTAACTGGAACCTGTGGTAAGAGATTGCGGGTGTAACAAGCTCGCTGACCGCGCTCTCACTCACACACACCGACCATTTAGCAGGATGAGGGGAGCTGCAGGCCCTGGAGCTCTGTCAGCGCAGCGGCTTTTGGTAGTCCACTAACCCAGAATAGGTGACTTTGCGCGGGTATCGAGCACCGTGGGCTGCCAGCCGTGACGGAGCTCCATCTACCTCACAACAGGCCGGGATAGCCATCAATTTTCATAAAATGGTCCATATTTGACCTCTACATAGTTGATTTCTCACATATAACAGGCTCAGGTTCTTTTTCATATCTTATATGACAGTACGATTTCTTACATGTTTTGTTCAGCTATTTTAGGGACTGTAAACAAATTATTTTGGTGGGAGGGAGGCTGAATCTTATATTCCTAAAAAGCCCTTTGCAGCCTTTTCAGTGTTTTCTTTGGAAAAAAAGTTCATTACCCTCTCAATATTTTATAAAAACAATATATTTAAGGCAAACAGTAAAAATGCAGCTACTCTCCATTTTTGGATAAAGAGATGGTAAATGGTTTGGCATGTTACCGTGGCGACGGCTCTGTTGGCGCTGATGGACTTTAGCACCTCAATATATTTTAGCCAGAATAAATGAGAAAAATATAATCATGGGATGAGTAAAAGATAACACACCCTCCCCTGCTCTCCTAAATAATATAGACTACACTCCCCAAGCAGAAATGAACATATAATATAATTTATTTTCCTTAATGTAACTCTCACTCAATAATTTTTATGCTTATCATCATATGTATCATTTGTACCGGTTTGACAGTTTGTGTTGATTTGCTCCAAACAAACAAACAAACAAACAAACAAACAAACAAACAAACAAACAAACTTTCTGTCCTTCTGACTGTGTCTGGATGTATTTTGAGCCAGATTCATAAAGCCCAGGATAAACTCAAACTTTGACTTTGTATGTAATCGTGCTGCCTCTAAAACTGACCTCCCATTCTGTCTGAACACAGTAATGTTTCCATGTGTTTCATTATTGTTGACTGAATCACTTCATTGCTTTTTGAGTTGTTTTTATTCTCTGGCGAACATTAAATCAGAGTCAGACTGTGAGATTATTTTAATGCTTGAAATCTGAAAGAATCCAGATCTCTGTTGTTTTAAACTGTTACCCCTCAGTCACAGACTGGTTGAACTGGGAAGCTCCCAGTATGACTGTGGGGATCTATGTATGATTTATGGAAATATGAAACAAATCAGACTGCAACATCTTACAGGAAGTACAGATAGTAACTATTGATTGTTCATCTTTTTAACAGCACTGCAGGATGGAAACATTGGTCTCATCAATGCAGAAATCATCGAGACTACAGGAACTGAAGGAGGAGACATCACAGTTAGATGCTCCTTCACTTTCTCTGGAAGGAGGAGAATCTTCTGTAAGGACCAATGTAAAGAAGGAGACATTCTCATTGACACAGAAGAGGACACAGCTCAGAGAGGCAGATACAGCATCGAATATAAAGAATATTTTCCAGTATCTATAACAATTCTTTATGTGAGCATCAGAAACCTGATTAGGTCTGACTCAGGACGGTACAGATGTGGTCTGGTCAGATTTTTCCCATTCTCACCATCATACCAGGAGATTGAGATCCGAGTTACAGATGGTGAGTTTCTACTGAGAGTCATGTTATTAACTGTTCACTGACAGCTGCTGATGTTTCAAATAACTCAACATGTTTAGTCTAACAGTTGTATTTAGAGCTGCATATTTTCATCATTGTGAACTCTGATAAATGCTCCTTTAACAGTTGATGTGTAAAATATGTGATGAACTCAGACGGTCCCACACTGCAGCTGATTGGAATCTTGTTGCACCAAACCCATTGATGACCTTCTGCATTTAGCTGTGGGATTAAAACACATGGATGTTAGCACAGAGTTCTCTGCAGGGAGCATCTGATCATCACCACTTCTTTGGATCTCTACAATCACTATCTGACTGTTTGATTGTGTTTTTAATGTTTCACAGCTCCAACCTCTCCTCTCAGACCTTCTTCACCATCAGTCCCATCAGCCTCCACACTGATGACATCACAGAGTTTAAGCTCCACACCTTCATCAGCCTCCACACTGATGACATCACAGACATCAGCAGCAAGTTCAGGTACATTTACAACAATAGTGGGACAGAGAGGCTGGGGGTGAGGTGGTGTGTGCTATGTGGTGTGTAAAACTGTGCAGCTCTCTTTTTGCTGTAATATATGTGTGTGTAGCAGTGTTGTAGTCAAGACCACATTAGTCTCGCTTTGCCAGACCTTCCTCCACAGCGCTGCAAAGGAAGGTCTGGCTAGTCCACACAGCACTCCGGTATGGGAGAAAAACGTACTCAGGTTAATTGGCATTTGTTATAACCAATCAAAATCGTCTTGGGAGGCGCTAAGCACTGCACGGAGCCCCGGTGCCGCTGCAAAATAGCATCGGGAAAAAACTTGTTTTTGGTGGAACATGTGTACCTTCAAAGGTTGTCTTAGTTGTGTAACCATAGTCCTCAGAAACCATTAGAACGCCAACACAAAGAAAAAGGAAGGCTGCTCTTCACCGGAGCAGTCCCAGAAGTGGACAGAGTGGATATAGACTAAGACCAACTAAACTGAGACCAAGTCAACACCGAGACCAGAGTGTATCCAGATCGAGTCAAGACCATACCAGACCAGACCAGACCAGACCAGACAGCCAGAGCTTCTCCTGTCTCCTGCTTTCTCTTTCTTGGGTATGCGTGTTGAAGGGCCGAGGAGAAAGGGTTAACAGTAACAAGTCAAGTTAGTGGTTTCATTTGAAGCAGGAAGTTTTACATCCAGTTACAGTAATACACAGACCATTTAGCAACATCCCCTGGGTCTGGAAATAAAGTCCTGAATCCTCTTTAGCAGAGACGGAGACAAGACCGGGTAAATATGCAGTTGATACCGAGACGGGACCGTCAGAAAGTGGTCTTGAGACCGGTCTTTGTACCACAACACTGGAGTGGCGTTTATATTATTAATCAGTGTTGTTGCCATGGTGATGTTTACCAGACAGCGTCAGGTTATTTCAATTATGGGGGTTAATAATATTTGTTGCAGCCACCTTGGTGTCCATGATTTGCTGTTGGTCTTTTTTTTTCTCTCTCTCTCTCTCTCTCTCTCTCTCTCTCTCTCTCTCTCTCTCTCTTTTTTTTTTTTTTTTTTTTCTCTCTTTTTTTTTTCTCTCTTTCTTCTGTTGGTCTTTTTTTTTTTTTTTTTCTCTTTTTTTTTTTTTTTTTTTTTTTTTTTTTTTTTTTTTTTTTTTTTTTTTTTTTTTTTTTTTTCTCTTTTTTTTCTTTTTTCTCTCTCTCTCTCTCTCTCTCTCTCTCTCTCTCTTTTTTTTTTTTTTTTTTTTTTTTTCTTCTCTCTCTCTCTGATCTCTCCTCCAGATCTCCCCCTGGTTTTGGCTGTGTGTGTCCCTATGGTGGTGGTGGTGGTGCTGGCTGCTGTTCTGCTGTTCTTCTACAAAAAGAGGACTAATCACTCTGATGGTTAGTTATCTTTCAACATTATCTGCACCGTTTTAATAATTACTCATTCAAGATAGAGAGAAATACTTTGTCTGTTCCTCAGGTTCAAACCAGAGAGGAAACACAGACATCACCAGGACTGAGGTGACTTTCTCTAACTCATCCATCTTTGTTAACTCTCTCTGGTAGCTTTTAATATGGCTGCTGATGCACTGAGAGAAGGAAAGGAAACACAGCAGTTCAATCGCACAGTTTGCAAAACATGTAAAACTACAATCCAAGATGTTAAATTCAAGTACCGTATTTTCCGGACTATAAGTCACAGTTTTTTTCCTACTTTGGCTGGTCCTGCGACTTATAGTCAGGTGCGACTTATATATCAAAATATATATAATTTAACATGTTTTTAAATGTTAATACTGAAAACATTACCGTCTACAGCCGCGAGAGGGCGCTCTTCATAGGCTTGTGACAACTATATGCTGCTCCTAAAGACAACTGAGAAAGAAAATAGATAACAAACTGCAGGTAGTAAAATATGCAGCCAAAAACGGTAATCGAGCAGCAGAAAGAAAGGGAGAAATGAGGGAGAAACTTGTGAGGGACTGGCGAAAAGGTTACTCTTACTGCGATGGAGAAATCAAAGAAAGCTAATCGGCTAATCACGGGCTGAGAGCTAGATGACCAGAGCTGGAGGAACGAGTCGGGAGGGGCTCGTCAACGGTGCAGTTACATCTCCACGCCTTTTAATACATCATGCTCCACGCCCTGGTACCTAGTTGTTCTGTGTACTATTGTGTAGTTCAATAACTGTTAATGTGTTACGTTAACATACCGGGCACCTACCGTATTCAGCCCGTTGTTCTGTGTGTTATTGTGTAGTTGACAGATGAAAAAGGCAGTTTTTTGGTCTTGGATTTTGTGAAATAAATTTCTAAATGAATGCGACTTATAGTCCGGTGCGACTTATATATGTTTTTTTCCTCTTCATGACGCATTTTTTGACTGATGCGACTTATACTCCGGAGAGACTTATAGTCTGAAAAATACGGTATGTGCTTGTTCCACCAACAGTAATATTGTTTTCTCGAGGTTCAGGGTGGAAAGAAGTGAATATTTAGCATCTTTAATAAGTAGCCAAGGCTGAAGAAGTGACTTTTTATGTTGTATTTTATTTGTGGAGAAACTGAGAGTCTCGTCATGCTATCAATGAAGTGATTAAATGAGCACTTAGCACCGCCAAAGACGATAGTTATTGGTTTAAAGAAATGCCAATAAACCAGAGCACGTGTTTCTCCCATCCCAGAATGCTGTGTGGACTAGCCAGACCCTCCTACACAGCGCTGTGGAGGAAGGTCTGGCAA
This sequence comes from Perca fluviatilis, assembly GCF_010015445.1. Lineage (NCBI taxonomy): Eukaryota > Metazoa > Chordata > Actinopteri > Perciformes > Percidae > Perca > Perca fluviatilis. The sequence goes on from NC_053116.1 coordinate 7,135,058, forward strand.
TGAGAAACTAACACCACACTGACATTATTACCAGCACACAGTTGCTTCTTTTACACATCCAGCAGTTATGGAGCAACATGATCATTTCTTTGGAGACATGTTTCTGTCCACCTGAATGAAACAAACAGCAGACAGAACAACTGGTGAACATAGAGAACCAGATTAAGAACCAGATGTGTTTTTTAGGATGTTTAAGCTGAAAACAGAGCCAAAATCAGAGTGAATATTAAACTTGCAGCTTATTCCACTGTGCTAAAAACATCCAATATTAGATAGTAGTTGCTCTTCACTGAGGACAGCTTTGGTCAGCAGACAATTTTCACAAGGGAAAGAAGTATGAAAGTGTCAACAGAAACCTCTCAAACCACAGCAGCATAGTCCACTTCTCTCTTTACTCAGTATGTTCCAAACATTCACTACCTAATGCCTAATACCTAACCCTGACCCAAACACTCATTGTTCCTCCAAAATGCAGATAAATACACAGCTTCTGTTTCCCTCTCATGTACAAATGTTAAATGTTGACAACTTCTGCTTTCACATCACACAATTACATATCCAGACATGGTGCCACAGTATTTGAGATGTGTGGTTAAGTTGCTGTTACTGTATTTTGACTGTATTTTTGTGTTCAGATTAACATCTATGAGAACTGCCCTCCACTCTCCACCCGTGCAGACTCCACCTACCAGAGTCTGGATCCAGCCTCCGGGACATCCCGACCACATCTACTCTACTCTCTTAGATACAACACCTGTGATGATGTCAGCAAGAGTTTCTGCTGAATGCACAGCGAAGCTTGGCTGCTGCTCATGGCAGTGAAGGATTTTATTACCAAACAGAAGCGTTTCCTAGGACTTGAGGAGGTTCAGGTCTTAGCCTGGACCCATTTAAAGGAACACGAACTTATTGGGACTTTAGCTTATTCACCTTATCCCCAGAGTTAGACAGAGTAGAAGTCCATACATACCCTTCTCATCTCGCGTCGTAAATCTGTCTGACACACCCACCGCTAGCCTAGCTTAGCACAGATCCTGGAGGTAACCGGCTCCATCTAGCCTACTGCTCCTAATAAGTGACAAAAAACACCAACATTTTCCTATTTACATGTTGTGATTTTATAGTAACAGCCGGTACAAATAACAAGGTCACATGAGACACAGCCATCTTCTAAACCGTAATATAAACAGGGAACTATATTCTCAGAAGGCGAAGCACTGCTACTTCTGCTATTTGGGCGGAGTGATTTGCTTGAAGCACCTGAGAAGCCCCGTGGTGAGGAGCAGAGAGAAACAACAGTGCTTTTCAGGTGTTGCGCTAATCATTCCGCCCAAGTAGCAGTGCTTCTAGTGTTACCGGTGTTATGTGCCTTCTGGTTGTTCCACCTACTGGTTTCCGAGCCTGTCCAGATGCCGTGTAAACCTATCAACCTACCCATGTCAACAGATTCGCTACATATTCATAAACATTTTACTGGCCTTTGCATGTCGCAACTCAAATCAAAACTATACTGAACTGAACTGAAAATATGAGCCCTACATTACTATAACATTGTACAGCGGGAAAAATGTGTTTTAAAAGTATTTAGGATGATCCGTGTCGCGCTGGATTCGTACCTCCCTCAGCAAAAATTTAAAGTTAAGAGTCCACTTCACCATCCACTACACTATCACATTTACCACAACAGCTACCAGGACATGACTTTGCTTTTTCTTTTCCGTCAGTAGGCCATGAATCACTGTTTATCTGAGTATTCCGAAACAACAGGTTACCTTGAGTTAGGCTTAAAAACATAACTATATCATGCACTCCAACCTTCTGCTACACCTCTGCGCTGCCCATCTGCAAGGATTCATCATAAATTATAGCAGGCAGCACACGGATTCTGAAACAATGGGTCTAAAACAACTGTTACCCTGGGCTGGAAACGTGATCTCGAAGCTCTCAAACAGCTACAATAACATGTTCCTTGGATTTATGAAAAGAAGCGATATTTCTATTGACATGGCTTAAATGCCTACAGCTACGTTTCCAATAGCCTACAACGTTATGTTTACGACCCTAGCCTGCTATAACATATTACAGGCAGCGGAAAATGTGTAAAATAATTAGGATGATCCATGTCGTACTGGATTGGAAACTTTATCAGCTAAATTAACAGCATACCAAACCATTGCACTGTCCACTACACTACCACATCAATCATAAAGTTTTAGAACATGACTTTGTTTTCTCTCAGTAGGCCATGAATCACTGTTTCTCTGAATAACCGAAACAACTGGTTACCTTGATTTAGGCTTAAAACGTAACGATACCGTGCACTCTAACCATCTGGCGCTATCTGTGTGCAAGGATTTGTTATAAATTCTACCAGGCGACACATTGTCGGAAACAATGGGTCTAAAACAACTGGTTACCCTGGGCTGGAAACGCATGATCTCTCGGGGCTCTCAAACAGCTAAAATAGGCTACCTTGGATATGAAAAGAAGCAATATTTCTATTGACATGGTTCTATCGTTTCCAATAGCCTACAACGCGTTTATTTACGGGAAGATAACTACGTTATTTGAAACCCCTACAATACAAAGTTCTGTTTAAGAAATTTGAAATATAGTTTGCGCTTAACTTTTGAATTGTTTTTTGTTGTAGCCTGTAGGCCTATGCGTCACCCCCCGATATCAGAAGATCAGTTTTGAAATTGGTGTAAGATGAAAGGTGAACCTTGTTTTCAACACTCGTCTTAAGAGTGCATCGTTGCAAAAGTTGTTTCGAACCAATTCCGAACAAGCCCGCGGTGTTAGCGTGATTGCAAGATAAATGAGGTTGGAATACGGTGTGGGGGAATATTGGCAAACATGGTAAGGTTTAAGGTCATAAAAACAGCGCAAATCCTTTTATTGGGTTAAATATTTTGTTTTCTGTCATATGGCGTTTATAACTTTGGAAACGTAGATGTAGGCATGTGAGCCATGTCAATAGAAATATTGCTTCTTTCATAAATCCAAGGAACATGTTATTGTAGCTGTTTGAGAGCTTCGAGATCACGTTTCCAGCCCAGGGTAACCAGTTGTTTTAGACCCATTGTTTCAGAATCCGTGTGCTGCCTGCTATAATTTATGATGAATCCTTGCAGATGGGCAGCGCAGAGGTGTAGCAGAAAGTTGGAGTGCATGATATAGTTATGTTTTTAAGCCTAAATCAAGGTAACCTGTTGTTCGGAATACTCAGATAAACAGTGATTCATGGCCTACTGACAGAAAACAAAAGACATGTCCTGGTAGCTGTTGTGGTAAATGGGATAGTGTAGTGGATGGTGAAGTGGACTCTAAAAGTTTTAATTTTTGCTGAGGGAGGTACGAATCCAGCGCGACACGGATCATCCTAAATACTTTTAAAACACATTTTTCCCGCTGTACAATGTTATAGTAATGTAGGGTTCATATTGTCAGTTCAGTAAAGTTTTGATTTGAGTTGCGACATGCAAAGGCCAGTAAAATGTTTATGAATATGTAGCGAATCTGTTGACATGGGTAGGTTGATAGGTTTACACGGCATCTGGACAGGCTCGGAAACCAGTAGGTGGAACAACCAGAAGGCACATAACACCGGCACCAGGCCTAGGGGAAATCTGGACCGGCAGCAATGGCTACACAGGCTAGGAAGCACTGCGTAGCTTAAGAAAACTGGGAACTGTGAATCAATAGATAGAGAGCACAATGTTAGCGTGTTGCTCACGGCAAAGCTCGTTTATTTCTGAGCTGTGCATGAGCAGAGCTAAGAGCTACTCCCTAATGGTTCCACTGCAGCGCCATAGCGCCATCTACTGACGTGGAAGTGTAATAGCTTCAATAAGTCTGTTAAGAGGATAACCCCTTGAGATGAAGCATCTGATTGTCGAGGGGGTCCTCGAGACATAACACAATACAGCACTCAGGACTCTCTCTGTAAAAATAGAGATGAGCAGTGTGGCTTCTGTGGTCTGTGCAGCTTCAGGTTTATAATGGAGGCGCTCTGATGTGGACATGCTGCGGCAGATGTGTCACGTTTGTGCTCCGTGTATTTTTGCCGTAGTTTCGGTTTTCCACCTCCGATGTAGAGCAGCGTACAAAAACTTCCCTAAACTTTGTCTCATTCAGAGACCAGAGACCCAAACGGGGCTCTGAGTCTGTCAGAAGGTCTGAGATCTACCATATCAGCAGAGTAATCACGTAATGCACAGCAGACTATGGTGCAGGTGGATTATTTTCTGAAATATAGTGACTGTATTCTTGTAATAGCCTATTATCACTTTATTTTTCTCAAAATATCACGACTCCTCCAAATCTCAGAGAACACAGATGTGATATTTTGAATGTGCACAAAGTTTTGAACATAGGCAGAAATCTTGCTCAAACACATCTGAAATATTACAGTCCAGGGGTTTATTAATTCATTAAAATGAATGAATGTATCATTGAGGTGAATAATTGTCATATGCACATTTAAGGAGGTTTCTTCCCCAACAAAAGATGCAAAAGAGGAGGGAAGAGTAAATGATGCCTAGGTTAAATATGTGCTGACTCAGATATAATTAGAAAAGACGATCCAAAGGAGAATAAATAGTTGAAAGCAATACAGAATGCCTGAGAGTCTTACTGCAAAATATTCCATTATGGTTTTATATTTTGAATTATCTCCTATGTTTCTCTTTACATAAAGATATTTCCAGCATAAATTGATTCAGAAAAAGGTAGAAATAGGTGCATAAAAATTCACCTGAATGCAGGAAATGAAGTGTTTAACGTTCACTGCTAGTGTAGTAGGTCGAAAAGGCTATATGTTTAGTTTTTGTTTAAACAGACACCCCCCCACTTTTTGTTAATATTTGAACCATTGTAACTAATCCTTAAAAATTTCAATAATCAATAATAATAATAGAGTAGAAACGACACCGTGGGTCTGCTTGAGAGCTTCGTGTGTTTGAGTCTGAACCATAGACTGGAACGTCACATCACAGGAACTTCAAACAAAATCATTAATATGCGCTCCTAAACTTTGTGTTGATGGCATCAATGTGTTGGACTGATTTTGGCTAGATTTCCTACGAAAATTACACCTTTCACAACTTTCCTCACTCACAATACGTTGCTGCTGGTTGCTTTGGAAAAATTAACTGGACAAAGTTACAGTTCCATAATGAGTTCTACAAAAACATTGTGAGTGCCTTGGAAAATACTTGTTTTCTTAAATTGCATTAGCCATTCCGGGGCTTTTTTATTCTATTATACTTATTTTTGTAAAAAATAAAAATAAAAAAGAGAGAAGGAGAGGGCAAGAGATCCGGGGCTATTCATAAAATATTTGGGGTTGTAGCCGGGGACGACCAAGCCTAACGGCGCCTCTCTTACCAACGTTTTGACCACACTTGGTCTTTTATCATGATTTGGGATGTTGTCATATTGTTATATGGTAAGTGTTGTATTTTCCTGGTGAGTGATGAGTAACTTTCTGAAATGATCAGACTGTTGTAGCTGTTTTATTATTATTATTATTATTATTATTATTATTATTATTATTATTATTATTATTATTATTTGTATTTAACCACTTTCATTTTATCCACCAATTGTCAATACTACGAACCCTTGACATCAAGGTATTAGGTCAAAAATAAATATCAGATTTTCTCCATACAGCCATCTTGTCTTCACTATCTAATGTAGACCTGGATTCAGAGCCGTTAAGGGGGGGTGTGAGGCCCTGTGCCAACTTAACAGTGAGGCCCTGCTCATTGACATACTGTACACCGTGATGCATGCGCAAGTAGAATGTAAACCTGCACAGGGACTGCTGTTATTTAGACAGCTATATAGTCATATCGTGTGTGTGTGTGTGTGTGTTTCCGTATTCTAGTGTGCCTTGCTGTGTGTGCATGTGTTTGTGGACGTACCTCTGTCCATGGTGCTGAAAAATATGCCAGAAATATACTCTTCTCACTTTCAACTGCTTTTATTTTTAGTCAACTTAACATGCGTAAAACGTTGTATGAAAATACAAAAATTACACTGCTAAGAACTAAACTGAACAACGTTTCACAAACATGTAACTAACAGAAATGGAAAAATGTGTCCCTGAACAAAGGATGGTCAAAATCAAAAGTTGCAGAACGTTACAAGGAAGACCTCCTCCTCCCTCATGTGGTCCCCTTCCTGCAGGCTCATCCTGACATGACCCCCCAGCATGATAACGCCACCAGCCATACCGCTCGTTCTGTGCACAATTTCCTGCAAGACAGGAATGTTAGTGTTCTGCCGTGGCCAGCGAAGAGCCCAGACCTCAATCTCAGCACGTCTGTTTCATCCTTTGTTCAGTGACACATTTTCCCACTTCTGTTAGTTCACGCAGTTGAAAGTGAGAGGACGTTTCTTTTTTTGCTGAGTGTAGATAGGATGAAAGGCATTGCCACAGAGATAGTTGTATTTTTGTTTTGGTGTTAAGAGAGATAGACTATTTAGCTGTCAGAATAATAGGCCGTCTGACCTACAGCATGGCAGCTCAGCTGCATGTCACGTTATATTCTTTCTATAGCTTTATAAAGACTCTGACTTACCATGCTGGATGAAGTGAAAGGCACTTTCCTTGCCTTCTTGCACGAAAACTCAGCAATAAAGTCTTTTTAGTCCAGTGTTTGTGAAATCAGTGACAAAAGAAAGAAAGAAAAAACTAAGCATGATGGCAAACTAGGCAGGCGCGAGCCCCCCCAGAGGCGCGAGGCCCCCCAGAGGCGCGAGGCCCCCCAGAGGCGCGAGGCCCACAGAGGCGTTGACTTAATTCTCCACTTTACTTTGAAAAGCCTTTATACTGTAATCCACTAGTGAAAATAAGTGAATTAATGAGATGAAATAATATAATATGTGAATGAGAGAGTTGAGAGCTGTTCTTCTAGTCCAACCACCTGTGTGTTTTTGGTCAGTGGCTCCCCCAGGTGGTGATGCAGCAGTACTCAGACATCAGCACTCAATTACATCCTGATACATTATTAACCTCAAGTCAGACTGAAACTCATTTCCCCTGGAAATCAGTATTCATATCTTTTGTGTTTGAACTTATTTGGTCAAAACTGCGGTCAAAAAGAAAAAGAAAAAAAGTTACATTTAAAGCTATAGTGTATAATTTCCGTCTCCCATTTGAGGAATTCTCGTTTGGTCTTTCATACTGATTGCAGTGAGAGCATCTCAAATAACAGACTTCTTCTCTCCTGTAGCCAATCATGCGACCATGTCCGCATTGTTACAAAATGTTGGAGGTGCGTGGCTCGGCGATCAGACCCTCCGCAAACCCTCACAGTCGCCCAGGCCGCGTTTGCGTCATTTTGCCGTCTGGTCCTCGCCAATCGCGCTGATCGCAAGAAGCATGAAACAGCTTTAGGTAATGACAACAACACTGTCGGTGCATGCACATGATACAAGCCTTCCATGATCAGGCACCCCCCCCCCACCCTTCCTCCACACAGTTGCTAGTAGCCAAGGAGACACAGAGGATTACAAAAACATGATGGACTCTTCAGAAGAGGTCATTATCTACACTCAAGTTTCTGCAGGAAAGTCACCAGACAACACAATCTTCTGACATGACTGAACCATTTCTACAGACTGGAAGAACTTTGAATAGTTCATCCTCTTGTTATGCTTTACAGTATGAATATGTTACATGAATTATATTTTTCTTGAGTACAAAATAAGTTTTAAAGAAAAAGACATAAAACATCAGCCTGTGCTGATATGTGACATTTCCCTTTATTCTACCTCATCAGTCTGCCTTATTCTGTTCAGAAAATACAAAAACTCATTTAAGATCAACTATTATGCTTTTCCGTATTTCTTGTCATATCTATAATGTCATAATGTGGGATTTTAAAGAATGAGGTAAATGTATTTAAGAGACATGACCGTGAGCTAAAACGTTCAGATTTCCAACTGTTCTGAACGTTCCAGTTTCAACAGTTTTTTCTACTTTCAGTTAAAGGGTACCTACTGTTTTTTTCAACCTGGAAAAAAATTTAAATGATTTTGACAGTTTATCCATAGCCTATACTCTGGCTCAAATGAATACAGGCGGCCATTCAATTATGACAAACTCAAAATGATTTAAATATTGAGCCATTTCATTGAAAATCTGTTAGATAACAGGAGCCTATCATTTCTGTAGCCTTCTCCGAAACAACAGACTCCCTGAACGCCTTTTTCTCGTCTCGCATTCCAGTCTCCACACCGCTGTCTTCGGACAAAAAGTCCCGTCCTGAGATGGATAATGTTGTCAGACACTTTGAGTAACAATCTGAGCCTGTCGGTACCAAAAAAAATTACTTTTAGTGGACAAAAAACAAGGCTCCACGATTGCCCCATTAGGTTACATTGTAGCTTTGTTAGCGCTGGCCTGTCATTGTGATCTCTCTCAATACTGGACCAAATTCAAAGATTTTTGGTCACATCAGTCTATTAGACACAAATGCAGGAGGAAATGGTCCAGCTTTAAAAATAAAACTGTAGTTACCTTTGAAGTGTTATGCAACTCTAAGCCAGCCTTCTATAATTGGTCATCTGCTCCAGGTAGGCAGGTGTGTTTCTTTAAATGAAAAAAGACAAATTGGCAAAAATTATTTAAAAAGATGGAGATTTTTTTTAGTGTAGACAGAAATATCTAACTATAAACTGAGGAATATCTGTGGGTTTTAGCAGTGTAGACAGAAATATGACATTAATGCCTCTTTAAGTTCCAACCAGAAACCAGAAACATCAAAGAAGGGAGGAGAGTAGAGGGGGGGTGATGTGTTTAGTGGAGGGACTCCATCATTTAGAGAAGTGAACAGTTCCTGGTTTACCAGTGAAGAAGAAAGAGAGGCAGCGTTAAACCAACAGATCCTCCAACATGAACGTCTGTCAGTCTCTGATCTGCTTCTTCTTCCTCAGTGAGTAAACTCAGCTTCTAGTTCTATCATTCTCTCTCTTTTTACTGCGTTCTGTTTCTTTATCTTCTTTCTTTATCTACAGTCGCTCAGTTCAACTTTGCAGCAGAAGGGAAACAGTTGCTCATGAGTAAACTCTGTTATAACATATCTGGTTTTAGTGTAACATTGGTTGGTTTTTGTGGTTAAACAGGATGTGATGAGTGGTTTTAGTCATACTTAGATCTTTTACTCTGAATAATAGTAGAAATACACTGTTAGAAACTTGATGCTGCATTTAAATTTTTACCAAGTATTATAATCAAAATGTACTTAAAGTACCAAAAGTGAAAGTTCTCAAAATGCAGAATGGCCCATTTCAGAATAATGCAGAATATAATATTATAATCATTGATGCATTCATGTGTTTATCACTTTAATATCGCTGCTGGGAAAGGTGGAGCTCATTTTAAATACTTTACATGCTGCTGGGTTTCAGTTAACTTTTTATTTATTATTAATCTAATTAACTTTTGACCTGTGCCTGTTGTTGTGCTGTACTTGTTTTCTAAGCAGTTATTAATGTTGTATTCTAACTGTAACAGAGGAAATAGTTCTGCTGCTTCCCCCTGACTACAGTTTGTTGTAGCTTCACATCACAGGAAACTCCAGATCTAAACCTATAGAGGTTCACAGAGAGAAAGGAAGGGAGGAAAGAGGAAGGAAGGTGATCAACTCACCAGTACAGGCTCGGACTTTATCTTTTCTTTTAATAATGAGATGAGAGGTCACACATTGATTTTCTGTGAGGCTCATCAAACTTGTAACCCATCCCAACACGTTGGTTTAAAAAGAAATTGATCACAAAAAAGGAAACTACCTAATAAACTACTTCATTTTAAATGAATGAATGCCATCTTACAGAGGAGAAACACAGAGAAACCTGGAAGGCACAGCTAAACAGTCTAACAGCATTTTCTAAACTACAGTTTATGAATACATCTTGTTTTTAATTCCTTTTTTATTTTGACATTGGATGTGGACATTTTATTCTATTATAATGTTTCCATGTGTTTCATTATTGTTGACTGAATCACTTCATTGCTTTTTGAGTTGTTTTTATTCTCTGGGGAACATTAAATCAGAGTCAGACTGTGAGATTATTTTAATGCTTGAAATCTGAAAGAATCCAGATCTCTGTTGTTTTAAACTGTTACCCCTCAGTCACAGACTGGTTGAACTGGGCAGCTCCCAGTATGACTGTGGGGATCTATGTATGATTTATGGAAATGTGAAACAAATCAGACTGCAACATCTTACAGGAAGTACAGATAGTAACTATTGATTGTTCATCTTTTTAACAGCACTGCAGGATGGAAACATTGGTCTCATCAATGCAGAAATCATCGAGAGTACAGGAAGTGAAGGAGGAGACATCACAGTTAGATGCTCCTTCACTTTCTCTGGAAGGAGGATAATCTTCTGTAAGGATGAATGTAAAGATGGAGACATTCTCATTGAGACAGAAGAGGACACAGCTAAGAAAGATAGATACAGCATTGAATATAAAGAAGGATATTTTCCAGTATTTAATACAATTCTGTATGTGAGCATCAGAAACCTGACTCAGTCTGACTCAGGACAGTACAGATGTGGTTTATTCAGATTTTACTCATCCTCACCATCATACCAGGAGATTGAGGTCTGAGTTACAGATGGTGAGTTTCTATTGAGAGTCATGTTATTAACTGTTCACTGACAGCTGCTGATGTTTCAAATAACTCAACATGTTTAGTCTAACAGTTGTATTTAGAGCTGCATATTTTCATCATTGTGAACTCTGATAAATGCTCCTTTAACAGTTGATGTGTAAAATATGTGATGAACTCAGACGGTCCCACACTGCAGCTGATTGGAATCTTGTTGCACCAAACCCATTGATGACCTTCTGCATTTGTACGTGGGATTAAAACACATGGATGTTAGCACAGAGTTCTCTGCAGGGAGCATCTGATCATCACCACTTCTTTGGATCTCTACAATCACTATCTGACTGTTTGATTGTGTTTTTAATGTTTCACAGCTCCAACCTCTCCTCTCAGACCTTCTTCACCATCAGTCCCATCAGCCTCCACACTGATGACATCACATAATTTAAGCTCCACACCTTCATCAGCCTTCCCTGAAGCCAGTGAGCAGCCTCCACAGAAACACACAACACCAGGTACATTTACTTTGTTGTTTGTATGTGAATATACTGTTATTGCAAACACATGGATGTGTATGCTTGTATGCATAGAACCTATATTTGTTGTTGGTTTAAATGTTATTAAATGGTTATAAAGTATTGATTTAAAAATATTAAGTTGATGTTACTATTAGTTGGACACCACAGCATGAATGATCTCTCAGGTCTCTCATGTACCTTGGAGTCCAGTTTATGCTGCCAGATATATTTAATAATGAACCAGGAAGTGTAAAACCGACGTGTTCTTCTGCTCAAACAGCCCAAAGAGCTCTGCTGTATGTGGGTCTGACTCTGGTCCTCTTCTTCATCATGTTATCAGTAGCTTTGCTGATTTTCTGCAGTATGAGGGCCAGGAAAACCAAAGGTGAGACTACAGGAAACACACACACACACACACACACACGTTAACCGCTATATCAGTGAAGAAGTCATATCACAACCATTAACACACTGAAGAGACAAACAAATTTGAAAAAAACAGCTCGTAGGGCTCTCCATCTCGGGCATTGTGGATGTTCATATTGTGCAACTGCGGCCTGGGTGACTGTGCACAGAGGGTCTTTTGTAACAATCTGGACGGGGTCTCATAGACTGCATTGCAATGATTGGCTACAGTCCCCCAGAAAAGCTTATACTCCGGTTCAGGAGACATTTCCAAAAAGTAGACCAATCTACAACAACAGAGAGAGACAGAAGAGAGGAGGTCCATTCTTGGAGACACTTTAACCTCAATCAGTATGAACGACCAGAGGTTCATGGGGACCGTCCACACCGTCCAGACCGCAAAAAGCATGAAACACATTTAAATATCTTTAATACCAAGGGGAGGGCCAACAGTTTAAAGGGAGGGACTCACATGCACTAACAGGCACGTGGCCGGCCCGGCTACCAAAAAAAAGAACAGAGAAACTCTGATAACAACTCACACTGTGACTTCATTTTCTGCTCAGGATGCATACAGGCTAGTTTTTTTGCTGCTATATAAATGTTTTAAATATCATATATAGAACCTTTAAGGTCGGCCCAGAAAGTTTAGAAATCTATTTTTTTAAATGAAGTCACAAAAGGTTTATTCTAATCCTGTGAACTGCATGTTTTTCAGAACCTCCTCTGGAAACTGAGTACTCTAATGTCACAAAGGTGAGTTTGGGTTCATCTGGACATCTCAGCATCATTAGTGTTGAGAAACCAGCTGATATTAATACAAAGCCCTGTTCTCTTCCTGCAGGCCAACCGAGTGTATGAGGAGATCAGAGAGGACAGACAGAGCACATCTCCTCCTGTAGAAGTGTCTACAGTTTACACTTACGCCAAATACACCAAACCAGATGGAGTGGAAACCACAGAGGAGTACAGCTTAGTCACTGCACCCACTTCTCAGAAGAAAGTAAGTCAAAAGTGTGGTAGGGTTTTAGGTTTTAGTAAACCCCTTCAGGCTGCAGCTGATAGGTACTAGTTTTTATTTACACAGCTGTTTCTCTATCCCTAGCACCTACCTATCTTTGGTGATCATGAGTCATGTAATAATGTTCTTTTGCCTTTTTATGTTTGGATGCAGGCTTTGAGATGTGGCCTAAGACAAATGAAAATGTTATTGTACAGCAAATGACTTTTATTTTTTGATGCAGTGTCAGAATAGAGAGAAGATTGTGGATGAAACTAGGATTTTAAAAGAGCTTAAAGTTTTCAAAATTAAAAGGAAATCTAGTTCTTTACTCAGAGAATGTTAAGATAAATCAATATAGCTGGAGGAGGACTTCCATCTGTCTATTTTGTTCATCAAGAGAGAAAAGCAACCTATTGAGAAACAGGAACCAGGCCAGTTTGTGATCATACTGTACTGTATCTAAAGCCATTGAGGAAGAGGAAGTGTGAACAGAGAGAGAGGGAGGAAAAGGTGTGGCACTGATACAGATATTCATGTTAAAAAAATAGATTCAGAGATAAAACCCTGTGAACAGTTTACATCAGGGGGGTCAAACTCATTTTCACTAAGGGCCACACTGGAAAAAGAGAATCACACCAAGGACCAGACAGGTAGAGTTTATTTGTTTTTGTTCAGACATTTTTGTGGCTTTCAGACATTTGTCATCCGTTTGTTGCTTTTTCCGACATTTTGTCTACACTTTTTGTCACATTTTTGTTGACATGAAGCCCTACGAAAGTCATCAAAAGAGTTCCTTAGCCATCAAAGAATTTAGCACATCAAGCAAAACAATGATACATTTTTTTTTTTTAACAACAACCTGTTTCACAGCCTGAATATGAAAACTCTCTCTCTGCTTCTAATTGTAGTTTAATAAACACTTTCCTGTGTTTTCAAAATCTATTGTGAACCCAAATTGATATACGGGCCGGATCTAAATCTGCAAAGTGCCGGATTTGGCCCACGGGCATGGAGTTTGACACATGTGGTCTACATGAAGCAGCTCACGCAGAAATGATGCTCTTGTGAAGAAACAGGCGAGTAAAGTCAGGTGATAAAGTTTGAGCTTTGTGTTTTCTTGCAGACTGAAGACGACCGGAGTGACCTCACCTACTCTGAGCTGGATCTTCCCAACGGTACAGCTGCCTCGCTGCACAGCGCCCCCTGCGGTGACCCAGATAACGTGGTCTACTCTGTTCCTCGGGTAGAAGCCAGCTCGGCCGGCAGCCTCGCCCAAGACGCTTCACCTCCTCTGTACTCTACTGTTACTTTACATCAGCTGTAGCTTCAACGCTGTCAGCGCCACATTTACTCTCTCAGGAGCCAACAGGGGACACAAAGTGCTTTGAATGAGTCACATTCACTCAAAGAAATCTGTTTTTATCGTTATTGTTTTTTTTGAAGATGAAATATTTTTTATTAGCTCTATGTGTTTATTGCTTTTGCACAAGTATATGTTCTTATAACAGTTATGCATTATATAATTGTATACTATATTTATTCTGTACTTTTCAAACTGTAGTTAACGTGTTTAGGTGCTGAATCCAATCATCATGAGAACAATGGCCTGTACAATTTTAAGTTCCTGATCTTCTGATACCAAATAGGACTATTTGGTATCAAAAGATCAGGAACTTAAATTTTTTGTTCATGAATATGTAACATACATACTCATGAACTTTGTATGACTTGAACATTGGTAGTTTTCTGGCAGTCACCATTATTGTTGCATCAGTGTGAGTCATTAAAATAATCTTTGCAATCCGAAAGGTTGAACTAAATCATATTATACAATAATTAAGATAATCTGATCTCTTGGCTCTAACAGACAAGAAGCAGCTAGCCACCTGTAAGGTCACCCACCTGTCACTCAACACAGCCACACCCTAACAATGCTGAACTTTGAAACTGTGATAGGCAGTATTTTTTGGGCATAATTGGGCAAATATTCCATATATCCATTCCAATATTCCAATCATCTTTCAGTATATTGTAATTCAAGTGCTCTGACAGAAAACTAGACTTCTGCACCTCCTCTAGAAAATCTAGCCTGTGACGGGAGACTTTGGCTTCATGTCTCAGCCCCCCCAGGTTTCTGCTTGGTAAACACTGAAGGGGCCGCTGATTTCTTCACCTCACCGTTACCTGAAATAACAACATGCATTTTTAATGCAGGTCTGTTTTCAGTTTGAACGCTCGCTAAGGCTTCAACACTTGAATTATGAGAGGACATTTAGGGATTACACTGTACCAATTGTTACTGCAGAGTTTCTATAGACACAAAGCTGTAACAACTTTTAAAATTATAATAATTATAATTTTTCTTGTTGCATAAAGTATCAGTTTTGTACAGGAAAATAAAAACGAAAAAGATTAGCCGCCATTTAGTTTTTATTTCAATTTAAACACAATGCCTAAACGGATTTTTGAAAAAAGTTGATCATTTGAAGCTGGTTAAACTGGTAGATAAAAAAAGAATGAACATAGAAGACTCAATATTTATTTTATAGTCATACATTGATTTTACAAAAATATGACTTCCCACTTAAAGATACAACCAAGTCTAGTTTTAATGTTAAATCAGACATAAACTCGCAGATTAAAGAAAAGACTTAATAAAGAATAAAGAGTGGAGGAGAGAAGAAGGGGGGTGTGGAAAACTCCCTGCTAGACTGACGAGCTGACGTCACTCCTTGGACTCACGCATTTGCGCACATGCGCAATTCAGCCATTTCCTTTTGTAGTTCGCTGCAGACACGAGTACAGCTGCTCCTGAAGTTGCACGTTGCTTATATAACATTCTGTTGTGTTGCCGTGTGCGTTATTGAGAACAAAACCACACAAACACATACTAGCAACAAGCACTGTATTCACATGCTGGGATTGGAGGTCAATAAATCTGTTGAACTAAAACCAAAGGTTGCAGCGACTCTTTTATCGGAGTACATAGCCAGCTCGGGTAGCGCCAGCACATAACGTACACGACTTCACAAGTGGTCCTTCGAGCCGGATTTTGCAGCCTCCAAGGATTACGACAGAGAGCCAGATATCGAACTTCGTCCCAGCAGAGTAAGACAGGCCCAGGGTACCTTGCGGACTTCGAGCTTGACTATCCAGCCAAACAGCTTCCGCCATTCAAGGGACCCCTCCATCAGGCTACTGAGAATCTGTTGTGTAGCGACCGAGCCCAGGTTGACCTTGCCACGCCTGACCAAAGCCTGCATAGGATTCGCGAGGAGGAACGATGGCAGCGCCTTGAAGCGCGCTATAAGGACATGAGTAAACAGCTGGAGGAACTGCAGATTACGATGGACAGTGCTAAACGCATGCCTTACCCTCAAAGCTGTCCAGCTTATCCTCCGCATTACCCTCGGTATCCTCAACAGTACTCCAGCCTGCCTCGGCTAGAGTTAGGTAGCCCAGTCCACAGTCCCCTGTGGAACACTACCTCAGCTGTCAGAGAACCCCTCCAGCAGTCAGCAACCCTGTTGGGTTCCCCATCACAGCAGCCTAACCTCATGCCATCCCAGACGGGGGACAACCACGGACAAGGCCAACCCACTTACACCCTGCCAGCCCTTACGTCCAGGCAACAGGTAGCTATGGATCACGCTGTACCTGCTCACCACACCTCTCTGCCTTCACTTTGTCCTGGTCAGGATACTGCTCTGCATCCACGGTCTGTGCCACAGTCTGCTCTACATCAGGCTCCGCTTGCCCAGCCCGACATGCTTCAGCCTCGTCTCCAGCCTCCAAATCCTCCCCCTCAGCATCCTCTTCCTCCACCGCTACAGTACCAATCTTACTCTGCCTATCCTCCTTATCCAGCTGGGTTGTATTATCCATCGTGGCGCCACCTCCACCAGGACAACCACTACTGATGCAGCCAGCGCCGCCTTATGCACCAGCCATGCCACGGCGAGGCCCTACAGTCCCAGGCATCCTAGAAATGGCCATCCGCTCTTCATAACGGCATTTCCCAAGCCTAAACTGACCCCATTCAGTACTGGTAAGGAGAGTGACTTCATAATGTTGAAGAAAGGATTGGACAGTGTGCTTGGCCCACACAAACATCTATCAGAGGATTATAAGTACCAGGTGCTACTAGACCTCCTCAAACTACCAAATGCCTATCAGGGGTGGCGAAGAGGTATACGTGAATGATCCAACCCCATACACTAGCAGCATGCAAGCCTTAGAACAGCGATATGGCCAGCACGCCAGCTTGTTTAAAGGAGAGTTGAAGGCCATTCTCAACTCCCCTCCTATCAAGCCAGGTGATGCACAAGCCTTTGAGGATTTCTCATCAGCTGTTAGTACCTTGGTGGGCCTGCTAGGCACCATGGACGGTCCTTCCAGAGCCGAGCTGAGATGTGGCTCTCACGTAGGACACTCTGCTTAGCAAGCTGCCTGCCAACTACAGAGACCGCCGCTGAGTACTGCATATCCCGGGGGATCATCCGCAGTGGCACCGATAGCACATACACGCTCCCTGACTTTGCCGTGTGGTTGGAGAGAAAGCACAAGCCATACAGGTATCAAGGAGAGCTACCGAAGCATCCAGGGTGGAATCTGCACAGATAAAGCGTAAAGACAAGACAACAAGGCCCCAGAAGTCTAAGTCTGCCAGCGTCTACATCACCAACCGACCAGAGACTTCTGAGCCACCTCATTGCCCTGATACATCTGGAGCCAATCCCAAGCCAGGTCAGTCCTCTACTAAGAAGCGAGCGCTTTAACCCTACTGTCCCTACTGCTCCAATCAAGAACACTACCTCAGTGCCTGTGCTGGGTTCGCTAAGCTCAACACAGCTGAGAAGGCTAACTGGATAAAGGAGAAGGACAAATGCTGGAGATGTGACGCGGACACAAACCAGAGACATGTACCCTAAAGAAGCCATGCTCCACCTGTAATGAGCAACACCTCATCGTCCTACATGAGGTTGCACCAAAGCTAATCAGAGCATCCTCACAGTTAGCACCTCCTCCAGCATGGTGTATGTGGTGGCCAAGCTAGCTACTCCAGTCGTGTCCTGCTGAAAGTACTCCCTGTTCAGCTCCACAATGGAGGCAAGATCCTGAATACACATGCCGTACTGGACGACGGCTCTGAACGAACCATTATCCTTCCAGGTGCCGCCAAACATCTTGGTCTCTGCAAGGAAGAAGAAGTCTTGCCCCTTAGGACCATTCGACAGGATGTTGTGAAACTTAAAGGTGCTTCTGTATCATTTGAAGTGTCGTCTCAGACCAACACACAGGTGAAATACCACATACACCATGCCTTTACTGCAGATGAGCTGAGTCTTGCCGACCAATCATGTCCAGCGGAGTCTCTCAAGAAGAGGTATGACCATCTGAGTGGAGTACCAATACAGGGATTCAATAGAGTACAGCCCATGCTCCTCATTGGTTCCGACCATCCCCATTTAATCACTCCAGTATGCCCTGTGCGGACGGGACCTCCAGGTGGCCCGGTGGCCATATCCACATTGTTAGGCTGGGCTATTCAGGGACCTACCAACTTCGTCCAGAACCCCACCAGAGAGGCCTCCTGCTTGCATACAGCATTCCTGTCTCCTGCTCAAGACCTGTATCAGCACGTTGAAAGGCTTTGGCAAATCGACACGCTGCCATACAGATCTGACCGGGAAGCTGTGCGTTCAAAGCAAGACCAGGTAGCTATCAACACACTGGATAAGCAAACCATTCGGGTCACAGTAGATGGAGTAGCCCGCTACGCTACACCTCTTCTACGCAAAGCAGCGGCACCCAGACTACATGCTCCTCCAGCTGCAGTGATGCCCCTCCTAAGAGCTACTGAGCGGCGCTTGGCCAGCAGCCCAGATCTAGCCAAGGTCTACAAGGAGGAGATACACAAGCTGGTGAAGGCTGGGTACGTGGTGAAGATCAGTAATGATGAGGCAAGCCAATCTAATGAATCATGGTATATTCCTCACCACCTTGTTCACCACAATGGAAAAGCCAGAGTGGTATTTAACTGCTCATTCAAATACCAACAACTTGCCCTCAACGACATCCTGCTTCCTGGGCCTAACCTTGGTTCACTACCACTGGGCGTGCTCCTCAGGTTCAGGGAGTATCCAGTCGCCATAAGCGGGGACATCCGCGGGATGTTCCATCAGATTAGCGCCCCTTCCTGAAGATCAACCACTCCTCCGCTTCCTCTGGCGGGATATGGAGAGAGACCGTTAACCCTGATATTCTACGAATGGCGTGTCCTACCCTTCGGCACTGCTCTGCAGTCCGTGTGTGCTATATATACGCACTCGCAACGGCACGCCAAGGACAACAGCTCTGGCAACCAAGAGGTACTGGACTCCGTCATCAACGCCCCTTTTACGTAGATAACTGCCTGCAGTCTCTTCGTTCTACATCACAGGCAAAACAGCTTATCGACAAGATGAGAGTCCTGCTCGCTGACGGTGGATTCGATATGAGACAATGGGCGAGAGCAATCAACCAGAGGTCATCGATCATCTCCCCCAGAGAGGCAAGGTCAGAGGGCGCGAGCTGTGGCTGACTGCAGACAGAGCTGATCCCCAGGAGTCAACACTAGGTCTCCGGTGGCACTGCCCATCCGACACCATCGGTTACAAGCACCGCCAAGCAGTAGCCATGGAGCCCACACTGAGGAATGTATACAGAGTGTTGGCATCACAATATGATCCACTCCGGATACATTATCCCCTACACCACGCGGGCTAAGGTCCTGATCCAGGCTCTCTGGAGGAATGAGCAAGGCTGGGACGAGCCTATCACCGGTGAACTCCTCTCTGTGCGGCAATCATGGGAGAACGAGGCTATCCCACCTTCATCACATTGACATGCCTCGGTGCTATATGCCAGTCAGCCTCGATCCTGATCACTCTCCTGTGGACCTGCATTGTCCTCTGCGCGCCAGAGAAGGCGTATGGCTCTGTCGCGCCTATCTGCGTGCTGAAGGCAACGAAGGACATGTGCACGTGTCATTCATTATGTCCAGATCCCGTGTGCGTCCACGGAGACAGCTCTCCATGCCCCGCGTGGAACTCAGTGCCGCACTGACTGGTGCTCAACTGGCTAAACTGCTACATACTGAGCTCACCATACCTATTAGGCAGACAACAATGTGGTCAGACTCTACGACTGTACTCAGCTGGATCCAGTCCGACTCGTCTCAGTATAAAGTGTTTGTTGGTACGCCAGATAGCGAAATACAGGAGCTCACGGATGCTACTAGCTGGAGTGCACGTCTCTTCTGAGCAGAACCCGGCGGATGACATCACACGGGGAAAGTCACTACATCAGCTGACACAACCTACCCGCTGGAAGAATGGACCAGATTTCCTGTATGATCACCCGGCTCAATGGCCAGCTATCCACACGGTAAAAATCAGAAGACGCAGGTGAGCTCAGGAAATCCACATTCTGTGGTCAACTCACTGTCCTTGATGCATCTGCTCCTGACCCAACACAGTATAACACCTGGTCTACCTACTGCAGGCTACTCACCAGTCCCTTCATGGGGCGGCAGCACCCCTATGTCTGCTTCAGACCGACTGGACACAGAGGTAGTACTTCTTAGTCGAACGCAGAGTGAGAGCTTCCCTGAAGAAATCAACGCTGCAGCATTCTCAACCTGTCCGACCTACCAGTCGTCTCAGTCCACCTTCCCCCAGAATACGACCAGACTCTAGGCCTTATCCGAGTTGGGGTCGCCTCTCCGAAAGCCGAGGATCTGCCTGAAGACACTGTTCATCCTATTGTTCTTGCGCCTGATCACCCCATTACACAGGCTGTTGGTGCAAGATTATGATGATCGTTTACTCCATGCAGGCCCTGAGCCGAATCTTCGCAGAGATCAGAAGGACCTATTGGATCCTCAGAGGCCGCCAAGCCATTAAGAAACACCAGCGGCAATGTGTGGAGGTCGCAAGTGGCGCAGTAAGCCAGTGATCCCTAAAATGGCAGACCTCCCAGCCGCCGATCCGACTCAACAAGCCCCCTTTCTGGTCAACTGGTGTAGACTGCTTTGGCCCATATATGGTCAAGATAGGACGGCGACAGGAGAAACGATGGGGCATTGTGTTCAAGTGTCTCACTACCAGATGTGTTCACCTCGACCTGCTGCCTAGTATGGACACCGATTCATTCCTCTTGTCTCTCCGCCGCTTCATCGCAAGAAGAGGGAAACCCTTTGAGATTTTAAGCGACAGAGGCACCAACTTCCGCGGTGGGGACAAGGAGCTTCACGAGGCATTCGAGTCACTTGAACCATCGCTCAGGGAACAGCTAGCAACACAGTGCATCACCTTCAGATTTAACCCGCCTCTGGCTCCACACTTTGGTGGAACATGGGAGAGGGAAATTAAATCTGTAAAGGCATCTCTCCAAACCATCCTGAAGGACCAAGTCATCCCTGAGGAGGTACTACAGACCGTCATCATTGAAATTGAGGGCACTCCTTGGACTCACGCATTTGCGCACATGCGCAATTCAGCCATTTCCTTTTGTAGTTCGCTGCAGACACGAGTACAGCTGCTCCTGAAGTTGCACGTTGCTTATATAACATTCTGTTGCGTTGCCGTGTGCGTTATTGAGAACAAAACCACACAAACACATACTAGCAACAAGCACTGTATTCACATGCTGGGATTGGAGGTCAATAAATCTGTTGAACTAAAACCAAAGGTTGCAGCGACTCTCTTATCGGAGTACATAGCCAGCTCGGGTAGCGCCAGCACATAACGTACACGACTTCACAGGGGGTGTGATGTGTTTGGAGGAGGGACTCCATCATTTAGAGAAGTGAACAGTTCCTGGTTTACCAGTGAAGAAGAAAGAGAGGCAGCGTTAAACCATCAGTTCCTCCAACATGAATGTCTATCAGTCTCTGATCTGCTTCTTCTTCCTCAGTGAGTAAACTCAGCTTCTACTCTCTCTTAATTATGTCATTTTTATTTATTATTTCTTCATCTACAGTGGGTCAGTTCAACTTAGCAGCAGAAGGGAAACAGTTTCTTATTGATGGACTGTGTTTTTATGGGTCCTTAACTATCCTGTGAATATAGCCCTAATTGTAACAAGAGCTTTTCTTCTAAATATGGTATGCTCATGAATATTTAGATGAGCTGTGCGCTGATTGGTTTGAGCGAACCACATAGAAACAAATTCCAGACTAGAGAGCAGGTCTCATATTTCAGAGATTGCAAAGTTATACATTGTTTGTCTATTATTTCATTATTAAATTCACTTCTGAGACTTTTTCATGTGAAAAATCAACTATATAAAGCTCAAATATGGGCCGTTTTACAAAAATGTAGGGCTAATTGCAAATTTGGTAAGACGTGTCGGACTTTAGGAGCTCCACACAGTCTGACGAGAGAGCGGTAACCTCCATACCCAGTGAAAGTCACCGTTTCTCGGTTACTGGACGACCGGGGCTCGGGGCTCCGCGGAGCTGGCCAGCTGCCAGCATAATTAAAGTATATTTACAGTTTGAATTTCGTCACGTCACTTATAAAACAGCTACTCCAAGGTCTTATAAAGCTAACAATGGTGTCCGATTTCAATTTAAGGCTTTTTTGTGAACATGAGGGGTCTCCTTAGGAGAAGCTGCAAGGTAGGCTATGTCTCCCATTTAATCCTATGGGGAAAGATCGTTGCTACACTTTTGGCATAACTTTCGTATATTTACAGTTTGAATTTCTTCACGTCACTTATAAAACAGCTACGCCAATGTCTTATAAAGCTAACAATGGTGTCCGATTTAAATTGAAGGCATTTTTGTGAACATGAGGGGTCTCTTTAGGAGGAGCTACTAGCTAGACTATGTGTCCCATTTAATCCTATGGGAAAAGATTGTTGCTACACTTTCGGCATAACTATCATATATTTACAGTTTGAATTTCAGCACGACATGTATAGCACAGCTACCCTAAATTCTTAACAAAGCTGTCCGATTTCAATTTAATGCATTTTTGTGAATTTTAGAGGTTTTCTTAGGAGGAGGCAAGCTAGCTCGCTCTCATTGATAGAGCTCCATACAGCTCACTCGTGGACAAGAGGCGTTCATTTTTTTTTGTTTAAATAACTCAACACATATCCATTATAAGATTAACTGGAACCTGTGGTAAGAGATTGCGGGCGTAACAAGCTCGCTGACCGTGCTCTCACTCACACACACCGACCATTTAGCAGGAAGAGGGGAGCTGCAGGCCCTGGAGCTCTGTCAGGGCAGCGGCTTTTGGTAGTCCACTAACCCAGAATAGGTGACTTTGCGCGGGTATCGAGCATCGTGGGCTGCCAGCCGTGACAGAGCACATAGTTGATTTCTCGCATAAAACAGGCTCAGAAGTGAATTTAGTTATAAAATAGCAGATGAACAATGTATACAATTTCTGAGATCTGCGCAACCTATTCAGAAGACTAAGCTGACCTCAGATCAGTGCTGTAGCCTATGTAAATGTTTGGGCGTGACATAGGTAGAGACTAGAGCCAAATGAGGAGGAGCCGCCGAGTTGACGTCAAAATTCATAAAGCCCAGAATAAACTCAAACTTTGACTTTGAATGTAATCGTGCTGCCTCTAAACCTCACCTCCCATTCTGTCTGAATGTTTCCATGTGTTTCATTATTGTTGACTGAATCACTTCATTGCTTTTTGAGTTGTTTTTATTCTCTGGGGAACATTAAATCAGAGTCAGACTGTGAGATTATTTTAATGCTTGAAATCTGAAAGAATCCAGATCTCTGTTGTTTTAAACTGTTACCCCTCAGTCACAGACTGGTTGAACTGGGCAGCTCCCTGTATGACTGTGGGGATCTATGTATGATTTATGGAAATGTGAAACAAATCAGACTGCAACATCTTACAGGAAGTACAGATGGTATCTATTGATTGTTCATCTTTTTAACAGCACTGCAGGATGGAAACATTGGTCTCATCAATGCAGAAATCATCGAGAGTACAGGAACTGAAGGAGGAAACATCACAGTTAGATGCTCTTTCACTCTCCCTGGAAAGAGGAGGATCTTCTGTAAGGACGAATGTAAAGAAGGAGACATTCTCATTGAGACAGAAGAGATCACAGCTCAGAGAGGCAGATACAGCATCAGATACATAGAAGGAGGTTTTCCAGTAGTTAAAACAATTCTGTATGTGAGCATCAGAAACCTGACTGAGTCTGACTCAGGACGGTACAGATGTGGTTTGTTCAGATTTTTCTCATTCCCACCATCGTACCAGGAGATTAAGATCCGAGTTACAGATGGTGAGTTTCTACTGAGAGTCATGTTATTAACTGTTCACTGACAGCTGCTGATGTTTCAAATAACTCAACATGTTTAGTCTAACAGTTGTATTTAGAGCTGCATATGATACAGATGATACAGATGAATATGTGATGAACTCAGATGGTCCCACACTGCAGCTGATTGGAATCTTGTTGCACCAAACCCATTGATGACCTTCTGCATTTAGCTGTGGGATTAAAACACATGGATGTTAGCACAGAGTTCTCTGCAGGGAGCATCTGATCATCACTACTTCTTTGGATCTCTACAATCACTATCTGACTGTTTGATTGTGTTTTTAATGTTTCACAGCTCCGACCTCTCCTCTCAGACCTTCTTCACCATCAGTCCCATCAGCCTCCACACTGATGACATCACAGACATCAGCAGGAAGTTCAGGTACATTTACAATAGGGGTGGTACAGTTCACAAAACCCACGGTTCGGTTCGTATCACGGTTTTAGGGTCATGGTTTTCGGTTCTGTACGGTTCTTGTTATTTTTTCTTTTGATCTTTAACTCTCCAGAATATACTTCAGCATATTACATATAGCTAAAATTAGCATATTGAATGCATGTTGCACAATACATGCACACAGTGGCAGTTCTATATATTGTTTTATTTCATCATAGGTAACATGAAATCCAAAATGTTCCCACACACCAGACTATAAACACCGCTGGCGCATCCTCCAACTCCGGGCAGCCTCTCTCCCACTTGACATTTCTGCATGTGACGTGATGTGACCTGCAGCAGCACCCCACTCCACTTGAGGAGTGGTCGGCTCGGTGTCTCTCAAAATCTGCCGAAAATCTTTTCAACTGACCTTTGTCAATCTGAAATGATGACAGATTCAGCAACTGCATGGCCTATTTCTCGCTTAAAATGTTTTCAGAAACACGTTTCGGTGAACTATTTTAGCACAATATGAGATGAGGTGGTGTGTGCTACGTGGTGTTTAAAACTGTGCAGCTCTCTTTTTGCTGTAATATATGTGTGTGTAGCAGTGTTGTAGTCAAGACCACCTTAGTCTCGCTTTGCCAGACCTTCCTCCACAGCGCTGCAAAGGAAGGTCTGGCTAGTCCACACAGCACTCCGGTATGGGAGAGAAACGTACTCAGGTTTATTGGCATTTCTTATAACCAATCACAATCGACTTGGGAGGCGCTAAGCACTGCACGGAGCCATGGTGCCTCTACAAAATAGCATTGGGAAGGAACTTGTTTTTGGTGGAACATGTGTACCTTCAAAGGTTGTCTTAGTTGTGCAATAGAAAACTCAGATTGGACAGATAGTCTAGCTAGCTGTCTGGATTTACCCTGCAGAGATCTGAGGAGCAGTTAACCATAGTCCTCAAAAACCATTAGAACGCCAACACAAAGAAAAAGGAAGGCTGCTCTTCACCGGAGCAGTCCCAGAAGTGGACAGCGTGGATATAGACTAAGACCAACTAAACTGAGACCAAGTCAACACCGAGGCCAGAGTGTATCCAGATCGAGTCAAGACCAGACAAGACCAGACCAGACCAGACCAGACAGCCAGAGCTTCTCCTGTCTCCTGCTTTCTCTTTCTTGTTGAAGGGCCGGGGAGAAAGGGTTAACAGTAAAAAGTTAAGTTAGTGGTTGCATTTGAAGCAGGAAGTTTTACATCCAATTACAGTAATACACAGACCATTTAGCAACATCCCCTGGGTCTGGAAATAAAGTCCTGAATCCTCTTTAGCAGAGACGGAGACAAGACCGGATAAATATGCAGTTGATACCGAGATGGGACCTTCAGAAAGTGGTCTTGGTCTTGGTACTACAACACTGGAATGGAGTTTATATTATTAATCAGTGTTGTTGCCATGGTGATGTTAACCAGACAGCGTCAGGCTATTTCATTTATGGGGGTTAATAATACTTGTTGCAGCCGCCTTGGTGTCCATGATTTACTGTTGGTCTTTTTTTCTCTTTCTCTCTCTCTTTCTCTTTCTCTCTCTCTCTCTCTCTCTCTCTCTCTCTCTCTCTCTCTCTCTCTCTCTCTCTCTCTCCTGTTATCTCTCCTCCAGATCTCCCCCTGGTTTTGGGTGTGTGTGTCCCTGTGGTGGTGGTGCTGGGGCTAGCTGTTGTTCTGCTGTTCTTCTACAAAAAGAGGACTAATCACTCTGATGGTGAGTTATCTTTCAACATTATCTGCACCGTTTTAATAATTACTCATTCAATATAGAGAGAATACTTTGTCTGTTCCTCAGGTTCAAACCAGAGAGGAAACACAGACATCACCAGGACTGAGGTGACTTTCTCTAACTCATCTATCTTTGTTAACTCTCACTGGTAGCTTTTAATATGGCTGCTGATGCACTGAGAGAAGGAAAGGAAACACAGCAGTTCATCTGTAAAACTACAATCCAAGATATATTATTAAGATATATATATTATATATTTTATTAGTGGAGAAACTGAGAGTCTCGTCATTCTATCAATGAAGTGATTAAATGAGCACTTAGCACCGCCAAAGACGATAGTTATTGGTTTAAAGAAATGCCAATAAACCAGAGCATCTCCCATCCCAGAATGCTGTGTGGACCTAGTAAAGACCCTCCTCCACAGTGCTGTGAAGGAAGGTCTGGCAATGCGAGACTAACACCATTCTGACATTATTATCAGCACACAGTTGCTTTTTTCTTACACATCCAGCAGTTATGGAGCAACATGATCATTTCTTTGGAGACATGTTTCTGTCCACCTGAATGAAACAAACAGCAGACAGAACAGCTGGTGAACATAGAGAACCAGATTAAGAACCAGATGTGTTTTTTAGGAGTTGTTTAAGCTGAAAACAGAGCCAAAATCAGAGTGAATATTACACTTTCAGCTTATTCCACTGTGCTAAAAACATCCAATATTAGATAGTAGTTGCTCTTCACTGAGAACAGCTGTGGTCAGCTGTTTGACAATTTTCACAAATAAGTATCAAAGTGTCAACAGAAACCTCTCAAACCACAGCAGCATAGTCCCCTTCTCTCATTACTCAGTATGCTCCAAACATTCACTACCTAATGCCTAATACCTAACCCTGACCCAAACACTCATTGTTCCTCCAAAATGCAGATAAATACACAGCTTCTGTTTTAAGTGTTAAATGTTGACAACTTCTGCTTTCACATCACACAATTACATATCCAGACATGGTGCCACAGTATTTGAGATGTGTGGTTAAGTTGCTGTTACTGTATTTTGACTGTATTTTTGTGTTCAGATTAACATCTATGAGAACTGCCCTCCACTCTCCACCCGTGCAGACTCCACCTACCAGAGTCTGGATCCAGCCTCCAGGGATCCAGACCACATCTACTCTACTCTATCTTAGATACAACACCTATGATGATGTCAGCAAGAGTTTCTGCTGAATGCACAGCGAAGCCTGGCTGCTGCTCATGGCAGTGAAGGATTTTATTACCAAACAGAAGCGTTTCTAGGACTTGAGGAGGTTCAGGACTTAGCCCGGACCCATTTAAAGGAACACGCCGACTTATTGGGACTTTAGCTTATTCACCGTATCCCCCAGAGTTAGACAGAGTAGAAGTCCATACATACCCTTCTCATCTCCGTGCGTGTCGTAACTCTGTCTGACACACCCACCGCTAGCCTAGCTTAGCACAGATCCTGGAGGTAACCGACTCCATCTAGCCTACTGCTCCCAATAAGTGACAAAATAACACCAACATTTTCCTATTTACATTTTGTGATTTGTATAGTCACAGCGTGTACAAATAACAAGGTCACATGAGACACAGCCATCTTCTAACCGTATATAAACAGGGAACTGTATTCTCAGAAGGCGAAGCACTGCTACTTCTGCTACTTGGGCGGAGTGATTAGCTTGCAGCACCTGAGAAGCCCCGTGGTGAGGAGCAGAGAATAACAACGGTGCTTTTCAGGTGTTGCGCTAATCACTCCGCCCAAGTAGCAGTGCTACTAGTGTTACCGATCCAGGCCTAGGGGAAATCTGGACCGGCAGCAATGGCTACACAGGCTAGGAAGCACTGCGTAGCATAAGAAAACTGGGAACTGTGAATCAATAGATAGAGAGCACAATGTTAGCGTGTTGCTCACAGCAAAGCTTGTTTATTTCTGAGCTGCACATACAGTTCCCATACATTCACATTGTCTCTACTGTATTAGCTCTCTGATAAAAGTGCATGTCAAAATGATAATAAACCGTTAAAAAAATAATATAAATAATAATAATAATAAATAATATGAAACTGTCTGATGGAAAATAAATGCTCATAAACTAAAATGATTTAACACATAAAACAGCTCCATACATACAACATTCTTACACGTTCTCTCATACATGTGGACTTAACATTAGCGCTTGACAAGATGGCGTCGCTATGTTACTGAATGACCGGGAATGTAAAACTAGCTTAAAACAGTATTTCTCGTCACCATTTCCTCACTGCTGGCTGGCTAATACTCTGAACTAAATATAGAACATGTTTTCTTACGTTACAGGATGCTAATATCAGCGTGCTGACACTGGTCGCAACAAAAAAAACTTGCTTCAAAGTTACACTTTTTACTCTTAACACAAAAACCTCAAAATCAGCTCACAACATCATACGATTTCTAAAACATTTAAATAATCTGCTGATACAAGCAGTATGAGAATACAATATACAATACAATATGAAAAAGTGAGTTTTTCAGTACCTGTGAATCAATAGATAGAGAGAACAATGTTAGCGTGTTGCTCACGCCAAAGCTCGTTTATTTCTGAGCTGTGCATGAGCAGAGCTAAGAGCTACGGTCTCCCTAATGGATCCACGTCAGCACCATAGTGCCATCTACTGACGTGGAAGTGTAATAGCTTCAATAAGTCTGTGTAAGGATTAGTTACAATGGCTCAACTATTAACAAAAATTTGGGGGGTGTCTGTTTAAACAAAAACTAAACATATTAACATATATATTCGACCAACTACACTAGCAATGAACGTTAAACACTTCACTTCCTGCATTCAGGTGAATTTTTATGCACCTATTTCTACCTTTTTCTGAATCAATTTATGCTGGAAATATCTTTATGTAAAGAGAAATATAGGGGAAAATTCTAAATATAAAACCATAATGGAATATTTTGCAGTAAGACTCTCAGGCATTCTGTATTGCTTTCACCTATTTATTCTCCTTTGGATCATCTTTTCTAATTATATCTGAGTCAGCACACATGTAGCCTAGGCATCATTTACTCTTCCCTCCTCTTTTGCATCTTTTGTTGGGGAAGAAACCTCCTTAAATGTGCATATGACAATTATTCACCTCAATGATACATTCATTCATTTTAATGAATTAATAAACCCCTGGACTGTAATATTTCAGCCGTGGATGCCCAGGCCTAACGACGCCTCTGTTACCAACGTTTTGACCACACTTGGTCTTTCTCAAGGCAAGTAACAAGTAAGAACCTGAGCCTTGAGAAAGACCAAGAGGGGTAGAAAATGTTAGTAATGAAATCACTGGAGCTTAGTGTGCGGCCATCTAGGGCTGGGCAGTATATCCATATTATACCATTATCGTGATATGAGACTAGATATCGTCTTAGATTTTGGATGTTATCATATTGTTATACGGTAAGTGTTGTATTTTCCTGGTTTTAAAGGCTGCAGTTACAGCAAAGTGATGAGTCACTTTCTGAAATTACCAGACTGTTCTAGCTGTTTTATTATTATTATTATTATTATTATTATTATTATTATTATTATTTGTATTTAACCACTTTCATTGTATCCACCAATTGTCAACCCTACGAACCCTCAACATCAAGGTATTAGGTCAAAAATATATATCTGATTTTCTCCATACAGCCATCTTGTCTTCACTATTTGATTTAGACCTGGATTCAGAGCCACCTTAACAGCGAGGCCCTGCTCATTGACATACACCGTGATGCACGCGCAAGTAGACCATTATTTAGACAGCTACATAGTCATATCGTGTGTGTGTGTGTGTGTGTGTGTGTGTGTGTTTTAGTGTGCTTTGCTGTGTGTGCATGTATTTGTGGAAGTACCTCTCTCCATGGTGCTGACAAATATGCCAAAATAGATAGGATGAAAGGCATTGCCACAGAGATAAACTATCTCCGTGGCAATGCCTTTCATCTATTCCTACTTCTATTTTGATGTTAAGAGAGATAGCGGTCTATGTCGGAATAATAGGCCGTCTGACCTACAGCATGGCAGCTCAGCTGCATGTCACGTTATATTCTTTCTATAGCTTTATAAAGACTCCGACTTACCATGCTGGATGAAGTGAACGGCACTTTCCTTGCCTTCTTGCACGCAAACTCAGCAATAAAGTCTTTGTAGTCCAGTGTTTGTGAAATCGGTGACAAAAGACAGAAAAAAAAAGCATGATTGCAAACCAGGCAGGCGTGAGCCCCCCCAGAGGCGCGAGGCCCCCAGAGGCACGAGGCACCCCAGAGGCGCTCACTTTATTCTCCACTTTACTTTGAAAAAGCCTTTATACTGTAATCCACTAGTGAAAATAAGTGAATTAATGAGATGAAATAATATAATATATGAATGACAGAGATGAGAGCTGTTCTTCTTGTCTGGTCAATTGTCTGGTCAATGGCTCCCCCAGGTGATGATGCAGCAGTACTCACAGACATCAGCACTCAATTAGCAAACTATAGACCTATATCTAACCTTCCCTTTCTATCCAAGATCCTTGAGAAGGTGGTTGCTAATCAGTTATGTGATTTTCTACATAGCAATAGTTTATTTGATGACTTTCAATCAGGATTTAGAAAGAATCATAGCACAGAGACGGCACTGGTGAAAATTACTAACGACCTTTTAACTGCTGCAGACAAAGGTCTTGTCTCCATTCTTGTTTTACTAAATCTTTGCATTAAAGGAATTGCTCTGAGTTGGTTTAGGTCCTATTTCTCTGATCGATCTCAATTTGTGAATGTTAATGATAAATCCTCCAAGTACGCTAAAGTTAGCCATGGGGTTCCTCAAGGCTCAGTGCTTGGACCAATTCTATTCTCCTTATATATGCTTCCTCTAGGCAATATTATTAGAAAACACTCAATTAACTTTCACTGTTATGCGGATGACACCCAATTATACTTGTCAATCAAACCAGACAAAACCAGTCAGCTAGCTAAATTTCAAGCGTGCATTAAGGATATAAAATCCTGGATGACCTATAATTTTCTGATGTTAAACCCTAACAAAACTGAAGTTATTGTGCTGGGCCCTAAACACCTCCGAACTTCATTATCTAGAGATATAGCTACTCTGGATGGTGTTGCCCTGGCCTCCAGCACCACTGTTAGAAATTTAGGAGTTATCTTTGATCAGGATATATCCTTTAATGCCAATCTAAAACAAACCTCAAGAAAAGCCTTTTTTCATCTTCGTAACATTGCCAAAATTAGGAATATCCTGTCTCAAAACGACGCTGAAAAACTAGTCCATGCATTTGTTACTTCCAGGCTGGACTATTGTAATTCCCTACTGTCAGGTTGCTCAAATAAGTCTCTTAAGACTCTCCAGCTGATCCAGAATGCTGCAGCGCGTGTTCTCACAAGAACTAAGAAAAGAGATCATATTTCTCCTGTATTAGCTTCTCTGCATTGGCTTCCTGTTGAATCCAGGATTGAGTTTAAAGTCCTTCTCTTGACCTACAAAGCTCTAAATGGTCTAGCACCATCATATCTAGAAGAGCTCCTAATACCTTATTGTCCCACTAGAGCACTGCGCTCCCAGAATGCAGAGTTACTCGTGGTACCTAGAGTCTCTAAAAGTAGAATGGGAGCCAGAGCCTTCAGTTATCAGGCTCCTCTCCTATGGAACCAGCTCCCGATCTGGGTTCGGGGGGCAGAAACTGTAATCGCATTCAAGAATGAACTTAAAACTCTTCTATTTGATAAAGCTGTTGGGGACCAAGAAGCTGGTTAAACAGTGATTTGGCTCGGATTGAGTTGACTGCACAGACAAAGGATCTTGGCCTACATGTGAATCCCAAAGCCAGTTTCACCAAACTCCTACAGGCTGCTACTTGGAAGCAGAGTCCCTAAGATGGAGATTCTACATTCAACACGTGGAGGGCAAGGCAGACTGGTGGTGAGACAAAGAACTGCTTCACACCTGTGAGAAGGTTGCGCTTTCCCATTGGCTGTCGGGCCTTTGAATGCATCACCCCGCCACTAGGAGGTGGAGATAGGATAAAAGCTGTCGGCACTAGTGTTTCTTCGCTCTTTTCCACGGTGACTCAGGTTACTAAAGGAGGCACTCTAGTCCGGGCTAGCTAGCCAGCATCACCTCGCTGGTCGAGTTTGGAGCTGGGACAACTTTATATCGGTCTGATATACAAAAGGGATCCGAGGAAATACTGGCCGAGTATTCCCTCATCTGCAGCGGGTTTAATCACCCCGGATTCAAGAAAGGGACTACGTCCGTTCTTCTTGTGTCGTCGACCTGGATTGCGTGTTCGTTCACTGCTCTGGACGAAACGGATCGTTAAGCTCTGGCGAGAGATTAACTGACAAACAACGCACAGTAAGGCTTTACACAGTTCTGAGCAGATGTTAGAACTAGTGCGTTTTGGTTTGTTATTAATGAGCAAAGGGTTCGCTACCGCTTGTGCCATTAATGTGATCTGATTGTAATCATGTAATGGTCCATATATGATTATTAATCTGTTTCTGTGAATGTATAAATTGATCACTATACGGTTTGATTTTGTTGTGTTAAGTAGCTGGGTTAAAACCGTAAGCGCTACCTGCTAAACCACTCCTTTGACGGAGTTTTAGTTACTGTCTGTGAGACAATCGCGGAAATCAGCTGTTAGCCATTGAGCTGGCCGTTATCGATAACTAAGATCAGAGCGTTTCTTTTCTTTTCCTCCTTTATTCTGTTCCTTTTACTAACCCACACACGGACATATAAGCTAGCCACGTAGCTCCCGAGCTAACGCTGCTAACTTAACCACGTGGGGTTTGTATAGAGCTAATAGGTGATTTAGCATATGGTATAAAGGTGCGCGTTGCCTAGCAACCTCCACCTCGGCTTCTTCAGCCCTCTCCGGGCACCCAGCACCACTACCGCCCTCTTGAGGCTGAATAGTTATGTGCAGCTCACAGGAGTAGCCATTTTTGGAGTTGTTTTTGTATTAGAACTACATTTCGACACCGCCCCCTCCTCTTTCACTCACTCTCTCTCACACACACTCACACACACGCACACACGCACACACACACACAGACACAGACGTGTCCACAAGACATGCTGCTTTTGTTTTTGCTTTGTTTGGTTGTGATATTGTAAAATGTATATACGTTTTATTATTGAAGGATTATTGATTGGCTACTGATAATTGTGACGTTAATAAATTCGATTATACTTAATTAGCAGTTGCTGGTGATTATTTGTGTATTTGTTGTGATAATTGCTGGTCGAACGGGGCGGGTGCGTCTCGAAATCACCCCTTCCTTTAATTCCTTTTAAAGGATTTTTACAGAAATGAGACTGTTCCACAGTTTGATTATTGGTCCCTGACAAGCAGGGTGGTGCCCCGTTTTGATGGTTTGTCGATTTGATAAAGTTATTAATAACCATATTCATAACTTTATTAATATTGATAAAACATATTTGATAATTTGCCAATGATCAAATCTGTACCCTACGTGAATCCTACAAAGCTTATAGTCAGGGAGTGAGGAGTTGCAGTGTCCACCTAACTGGCTCACCTGCTTCTCTTCTTAATTGTTAGATTAATAATATATAACAAAGTAGAGGGAGGCAGGCCAGCACAGCCCGATCCGGCAGGGGAGAGTTCCAAGCCCGAAAAAGCTACCTCTCCTTATGACCTGTCTCTCTTAGTTACGCTGTTATAGTTTTAGACTGCCGGGGGACTTCCTTCCTTTCTTTGACACACTGGGCTGCTCTCTCCTCTCCCTCTCTATTACCATTTGTGTGCATCCCGTCCCAGAAATGCTTGTTATTAATCCTAGCTTCTGGGGAGTTTACTCCCCGGAGTCCTTATGTTTTTTCCCCCAGCGTATTTCCTTGGAGAACGTTGGCACCAAGATCTTGGTTGCAGCTGTCGCCATGGTCCTGCTGCACTCCCTGCTGAGCTCAGCAGTGCCCTGCAATGTCATGCTGCGTCCTGCTGAACCCTGCATCTTCCTGCTACGTCCATCCATGCTCTGCTGGGCCACTCTACATCCTGTAACGCCCTGCAGCGCCCTGATATGACATGAACTACTACAACTACCATTTGAAGTCACTGTTCCATTATTAATGTGACTATTATCACCACTGTTCATCACATCCCCAACCGGCCCGTCAGACACTGCCTACCAAGAGCCTGGGTCTGTCCAAGGTTTCTTCCCAAGAGGGAGTTTTTCCTCGCCACTGTCGCACTGGTCGCACTGCTTGCTCTTGAGGGACTTATTGTAATTGTTGGGGCTTTGTAAATTATAGAGTGTGGTCTAGACCTACTCTATCTGTAAAGTGTCTCGAGATAACCTGTGTTATGATTTGATACTATAAATAAAATTGAATTGAATTGAATTACAGAAGAGGTAATTATCTTCATTCGAGTTTCTGCGCAGGTATGTCACCGGAAAACACAATCTTCTGAACATAGTCATACTGAGAAATCCAGAGAGAGTTGTGTGGAGCTGATAGTCTTAATTAGCTTTGTAGCAACTCATTTGACAATGGCTTGAATGTAACGGACGTTCATCACAGTAATATCAAATATATATAGGGAACCATATAACGACATAAAGAGAGTAAAATGACAATAATCAGACACCAGGATGTAAACAAAAATACATAAAAGCAGAAGCTAAGGAATCTAAATTAGATGAAGAAATCAGACAGTCACAAGAAGTCGGCAGATAAAAACTAAAGAGGAAATAAGAGATAACAGTGCAGAAAATGTATTGTTGTTAAGATGACTCTATGAAACAGAATGAATACAAAATAGATTTCCAAAATCTACTGCTATCATCTAACAACTTTATTAGAATCTTCAGTGCTTCTTATTGAGTTCTATTTTATTGGTTATTGTCTTAAAGTGCTCGTATTATGCTCATTTTCAGGTTCATAATTGTATTTAGAGGTTGTACCAGAATAGGTTTATGTGGTTCCATTTTCAAAAAACATCATATTTTCTTGTACTGCACATTGCTGCAGCTCCTCTTTTCACCCTGTGTGTTGAGATCTCTGTTTTAGCTACAGAGTGAGGCATCTCACTTCTGTTCCATCTTTGTTGGGAGTCGCACATGTGCAGTACCTAGGCAAGGACTAATAGCCAGTCAGAAGCAGAGTATGAGGGCGTGCCCTGACAGTACCTAGGTAAGGACTACTAGCAAAAAAAAAGGGGCCCCCCAACAACGAATTTTTTTTTTTGTTTTAAGGCCCCCCCCCTTCTATATTACCTAATTTTTTTTTTTTTTTTTTTTTTTTTTTTTTGCCCCCCCCTTTGGGGTGGACTTTGGGCTTTTCACTTTGTAAACCTATAACATGCACAAAAAAGATATTTAACAAAATAAAGGAAAGGGAAAACGGCAAAAAGCATAATATGACCACTTTTCTATGACTTTATCACCATTTTTCCTGTCATAGCTATAGTGTCATAATGTTGGTTTTTAAAGAATGAGGTAAATGTATTTGAGAGGAATCCCAGTGAGCTAAAACGTTCAGATTTCCCACTGTTCTGAACGTTCCGATGTAAACAGTTTTTTCTACTCTCTTCTCCGTGTCTCATAACACTTAGTCCTCCTTCTATGATTGGTCATCTGCTCCAGGCAGGAACTACTGGAGTGTTGTTGGTTTTTTAAGCTACTGCGGTGTTAACATTGTCCCATGTAGCTACATGCTAACAGCGTAAAAGATGTCATCTTGGTGGCCAATGCTGGTCATTTCTCCCCAGTTTCGGGTCACATCACTGCTGCAACATTGTTGTGTTGGATTTAGTTAAGAAGCCTTTAGGCTATGTTCACACTTGGCGTCTTTTTTGACAAGATAAAGTTGACTAGGGCGCTTTTGTAAAAAAGAAGAAGCTGGCAGCACTTTGGTTCCAAAAAGCAGCCGTGAGCATTTTTTGTTGCTATAACAACAGCTACTGCTACATTATCCTAGAGTGTATGTATGTGGAGCACTGCTAATGCTAATGTTAGATAAAACAAAGTGGTGGAGCAAGCTAGAGAAAGAACAGAGAGAGAGCAAGAGAGAGAGAGAGAGAGAGAGAGAGAGAGAGAGAGAGAGAGAGTGGTGCTAGCGTTGGATAAAACAAAGTGAGTTCCCTGTACACTCATAACATATAACTCGCTGTGCTCCGACTCCATTTCTTCTTGTTGTTATAGAAACGACAGATCTGGCTACTCCACTTGTCATTGGTCGGCTGTCAAAAAAGAGCTTGACATAGGGCGTTTTTTTTTTTTTTAAGTTGAACCAGAAAAAAACCTTGGTAGTCGCGTTTAAAAAAGCCCTCACAACTTTTTTGAAAACACAGGTTCCTCCATAGGATTATAATGTTAAACAGATGCTGGCAGCTTCATAAAAGACGCCAAATGTGAACAAGGCCTTATACTCTGTTGCAGTCCGTCTCTTTGTGTGTGTCCATTGTTAGCGTAATTTCCATGCTTCCAGTTCATTTCTATGGGAGAAGCTGTGCAATGCTTTCTGGTATCATCGCGGGGACTTTAGAGAAGCGGGGTGTCAAGTCGCCTGCTCCTCATTTGCATAAAGTTGAATACAGCCAACTCTATCCAAATGACGAGTGGCTGGCTCGGCCCGTCGCCTTTCCAAAGCTGACGAAAATCTTTTAAACAACGCGTATATGGACACGTACTATCAGGCTCCGGAGTGTAACAACACAGCTGAGAATCAGAGACTCATGGACTATTGACCAATCAGGGCTTTTTCGGGAGGGGGGGCTTAAAGAGACAGGCACTCCTACAGAGCATGTCAGACAGAGGGGGAATACGGGAATAATAAGCAGCATGGGCATTATGAGAAAAATGAAGTGTTTTTTGATCATTAAAGCATGCAAACATGTTCTAGTAGAACCACAAAATACAAGTATGAACCTGAAAATGCTATACAGTAGGTCCACTTTAAAAAGAGCTTGAAACCAGTTGATTTTTTTGGAAACAGGTTAAACTTGCAGAAAAATGACAACATGACAACAAATATTTGAAAAGATGGAGATTTTTTTTAGTGTAGACAGAAATATATAACTATAAATCGAGGAATCTCTGTGCGTTTTAGCAGTGTAGACAGAAATATGACATTAATGCCTCTTTAAGTTCCAACCAGTAACCAGAAACACTCAAAGAAGGGAGGAGAGTAGAGGGGGGGTGTGATGTGTTTGGAGGAGGGACTCAATCATTTAGAGAAGTGAACAGTTCCTGGTTTACCAGTGAAGAAGAAAGAGAGGCAGCGTTAAACCATCAGATCCTCCAACATGAACGTTTGTCAGTCTCTGATCTGCTTCTTCTTCCTCAGTGAGTAAACTCAGCTTCTAGTTCTATCATTCTGTCTCTTTTTACTGCGTTCTGTTTCTTTATCTTCTTTCTTTATCTGAAGTTCAACTGGGAAACAGTTTCTCATGAGTAGACTCTGTTTCAACACATCTTGTTTTAGTGTAACATTGGTTGGTTTCTGTGGTTAAACAGGATGTGATGAGTGGTGACAGTCACACTTAGATCTTTTACTCTGAATAATAGTAGAAATACACTGTTAGAAACTTGACGCTTGCATTAACATTTTTACCAAGTATTATAATCAAAATGTACTTAAAGTACAAAAAGTGAAAGTTCTCACTATGCAGAATGGCCCATTTCAGAATAATGCAGATTATAATATCATTATTGATGCATTCATGTGTTTATCACTTTAATATCGCAGCTGGGAAAGGTGGAACTCATTTTAAATACTTTACATACTGCTGGGTATTAGTTAACTTTTTATTTATTATTAATATAATTCACTTTGGACCTGTGCCTGTTGTTGTGCTGTACTTGTTTTCTAAGCAGTCATTAATGTTGTATTATAACTGTAACAGAGGAAATAGTTCTGCTGCTTCCCCCTGACTACAGTTTGTTGTAGCTTCACATCACAGGAAACTCCAGATCTAAACCTATAGAGGTTCACAGAGAGAAATGAAGGGAGGAAAGAGGAAGGAAGGTGATCAACTCACCAGAACAGGCTCAGACTTTATGTTTTCTTTTAATAATGAGATGAGATGCCACTCATTGATTTTCTGTGAGGCTCAACAAACTTGTAACCCATCCCAACACTTTGGTTTCAAAAGAAATTGATCACAAAAAAGGAAACTACCTAATAAACTACTTCATTTTAAATGAATGAATGCCATCTTACAGAGGAGAAACACAGAGAAACCTGGAAGGCACAGCTAAACAGTCTAACAGCATTTTCTAAACTACAGTTTATGAATACATCTTCTTTTTAATTCCTTTTTTTATTTTGACATTGCATGTGAATATTTTCTTCTATTATAATGTTTCCATGTGTTTCATTATTGTTGACTGAATCACTTCATTACTTTTTGAGTTGTTTTTATTCTCTGGGGAACATTAAATCAGAGTCAGACTGTGAGATTATTTTAATGCTTGAAATCTGAAAGAATCCAGATCTCTGTTGTTTTAAACTGTTACCCCTCAGTCACAGACTGGTTGAACTGGGCAGCTCCCAGTATGACTGTGGGGATCTATGTATGATTTATGGAAATGTGAAACAAATCAGACTGCAACATCTTACAGGAAGTACAGATAGTAACTATTGATTGTTCATCTTTTTAACAGCACTGCAGGATGGAAACATTGGTCTCATCAATGCAGAAATCATCGAGCGTACAGGAACTGAAGGAGGAAACATCACAGTTGGATGCTCCTTCACTTTCTCTGGAAGGAGGAGGATCTTCTGTAAGGACGAATGTAAAGATGGAGACATTCTCATTGACACAGAAGAGATCACAGCCCAGAGAGGCAGATACAGCATCGAATATAAAAAGACTTCAACATTTTCTCCAATTCTGTATGTGAGCATCACAAACCTGACTCAGTCTGACTCAGGACGGTACAGATGTAGTTTGGACAGATTTTTGTCTCCAGATGGAAACATAAATTTTGAGATCCGAGTTACAGATGGTGAGTTTCTACTGAGAGTCATCTTATTAACTGTTCACTGACAGCTGCTGATGTTTCAAATAACTCAACATGTTTGTAACAGTTGTATTTAGAGCTGCATATTTTCATCATTGTGAACTCTGATAAATGCTCCTTTAACAGTTGATGTGTAAAATATGTGATGAACTCAGATGGTCCCACACTGCAGCTGATTGGAATCTTGTTGCACCAAACCCATTGATGACCTTCTGCATTTAGCTGTGGGATTAAAACACATGGATGTTAGCACAGAGTTCTCTGCAGGGACCATCTGATCATCACTACTTCTTTGGATCTCTACAATCATTATCTGACTGTTTGATTGTGTTTTTAATGTTTCACAGCTCCAACCTCTCCTCTCAGACCCTCTTCACCATCAGTCCCATCAGCCTCCACACTGATGACATCACAGAGTTTAAGCTCCATACCTTCATCAGCCTCCACACTGATGACATCACAGAGTTTAAGCTCCACACCTTCATCAGCCTCCCCTGAAGCCAGCGAGCAGCCTCCACAGAAACACACAGCACCAGCTGCACCTGCAGCTCACAGTACATTTACTTTATTGTTTGTATGTCAATATACTGTTATTGCAAACACATGGATGTGTATGCTTGTATGCAGTGTTTCCCGCAGAAAGTGTGTTAGTTAAGGTGGTAGGGTTGGCATCTGAATGTAATACATTAAGTATTACTAAATAACTAGCTTTTCAAAAATTTGCAATTTTAAGCTCATAAAGTGCTATAGTTACTCATATTATCCTCGGTGACACGCTCTCTTCCACTTCACCTGACAACTCTTCTCCAAAACAAACAGCCCATAGCTCAAAGCAAAAGCAGATAGTATGCGTGAAATAAAAACAAGACACGTAATTTCACTGTGTGTAGTGTTAACTACCCTAACTAACCGTGTGAACCACGTGAACTGATTAAAAAAAAAACTAGCAGTGTCTCAAAGACCGGGCAGCAGCCGGGACGGTGAGAATCCACGCGCAAGATTTTTTTTTTTTATCATAACAAGGTGAGAGGACACAAACGAAACAAAGGAACGAAGGCGACTTCCAGTCACTTCGTCATGTATTCACTTGGTTGAAACAAGAGAAGAAAGCCTCGCTGATGTGAAGAACAGGACAGAGATACATATATAAATGCTCTCTACCTGCCATATGCCAACGCTCCGGTAAGTCCATCACCCCGTCTATGCCCAGGCACGCGACGGTGAAATGGCGATTTATCTCTTTAAATGTGAATAAACGACATAAATAAACACTCACCCGCAGCAAATGCTCTTTCCGTTGTGATTGGTGGTATTTTGACAACTCGCCGTTACCTTGTTTTCCTGTGACTGTGTTGATGCGACTTGTAGGCCTACATTACAGCCACTCAAACAGGACAGAGTAACACGGTGGATATTTAAATTTCTTTTGAAGACTTAATTAAGGCGGTAGGCCCGTGTTGTTAAGGCGGGCCGCCTAAGCTGTAAAGTGGTGCGGGAAACACTGCTTGTATGGATAGAACTTATATTTGTTGTTGGTTTAAATGTTATAAAAATCAAATTAATTATTATTATTAAAATAGTTATAAAGTATTGATTTAAAAATATTAAGTTGATGTTACTATTCTCAGGTCTCTCATGTACATTGGAGTCCAGATTATGCTGCCAGATATATTCAATAACAGAGCGTCTATTTGCACCCCCGGTACGAATAGCCTCGGCCACACAGCTGAGCTATTCACACCCTGTGACAAAAACACGTTGCTCACATGCACCGAAATCATGGCCGACGTTCATTGTCCATGACCGCAGAAACTGGCATATTAGGAAAGTTTTGTCTCTAAAGTTTATAACAATTGAATTTCTAGCGGAAAATGGATACTACAGTCGGCTTTCTGTCTTCAGTGAAAGCATACAAACGTTTGTTTGTTAGTTAGTACCTATTTTTTGTATACACTATGGTTACCTAGCAACCGAGGCTTGAAGACACCAAGTGGTAAACAGTTGTACAACATTCTGTAAGAACTTATAGGTGAGAAGTTAGAACTCTGAGCTTAGGTCTGGGAGTCAGGTGTTTGATTCCTGGGTGAGGCGATTTTTTTTTTTTCATTTTGGATTGGATAATTTGCACGCAAGTCAGGGCCCGCGTACGCGAACATTTTTTTGCAGGGCGGTAGGGGAAGACTCATGAATATGCCTGCTCTGGTTGGGTTGGTTAGGTTTAGGCAAGAGGAGTGGGATTGGTTATGGTTAGAGTAAGAATGTCAGGGCGATAATATTCCAAAAAGGTGTAATACATGAGTAGTATGGATAACTGTGTGTAAATATATGCCAAGGTACTGTAAATGCACAGGGGTGCAAATAGTATACATTGATATTTGTACCAGACGGGGTATTAATAGAACACATTGCTGTGTGCACCGGCGGGGTATGAATAGCATTCATTTCTAATTTCACCCGGGTACGAATAGCACTTCTAATTGCACCAGGGTACGCATAGCATACACTGCTAATTGTACCAGGGGTGCAAATAGCCTCACCCATTTAATAATGAATCAGAAAGTGTAAAACCAACGTGTTCTTCTGCTCAAACAGCCCCAAGAGCTCTGCTGTATGTGGGTCTGACTCTGGTCCTCTTCTTCATCATGTTATCAGTAGCTTTGCTGATTTTCTGCAGGAAGAGAGCCTGGAAACCCAAAGGTGAGACAACAGGAAACACACACACACACACACACACACACACACACACACACGTCACCTGCTATATCAGTGAAGAAGTCATATCACAACCATTAACACACTAAAGAGACAAACAAATTTGGAAAAAGCAGCTAGTAGGGCTCTCCATCTCGGGCATTGTGGAAGTTCATATTGTGCAACTGCGGCCTGGGCGACTGTGCATGGAAGGTCTTTTGTAACAACGTGGACGGGGTCTCCTAGACTACATTGCAATGATTGGCTACGGTCCCTCGAAGTGCTTATACTCCGGTTCAGGAGACGTTTCTAAAGAGTAGACTAATCTACAACAACAGAGAGAGACAGAAGAGAGGAGGTCCATTCTTGGAGACACTTTAACAGCAATCAATATGAACGACCAGAGGTTCACGGGGACCGTCCACACCGTCCAGACCGCAAAAAGCATGAAACACATTTAAATCTCTTAAACACCAAGGGGAGGGCCAACAGTTTCAAAGGGAGGGACTCACATGCACTAACATGCACGCAGCCAGCCAGGCTACCAAAACAAAGAACAGAGAAACTCTGATTCAGACTCAAACAAAACGTTATTGTGATGGGACCCAAGCACCTCCAAACTTCATTATCTAAAGATATAGCTACTCTGGATGGTATTGCCCTGGCCTCCACCAATGCTGTCAGAAATTTAGGAGTTATTTTTGATCAGGATATATCCTTCAACGCCCAATTAAAGCAAACCT
Source organism: Perca fluviatilis (assembly GCF_010015445.1). Classification (NCBI taxonomy): domain Eukaryota; kingdom Metazoa; phylum Chordata; class Actinopteri; order Perciformes; family Percidae; genus Perca; species Perca fluviatilis. The sequence continues at coordinate 7,177,587 of NC_053116.1, forward strand.
CAAGAACAGCCTTTTTCCATTTTCATAACATTACCAAAAAAAATCTCAAAACGATGCTGAAAAACTAGTCCATGCATTCGTTACTTCAAGGCTGGACTACTGTAATTCTTTATTATCAGGTTGCTCAAATAATTCCCTTAAGACTCTCCAGCTGATCCAGAATGCTGCAGCACGTGTTCTGATGAGAATTAAGAAAAGAGATCATATTTCTCCTGTACTAGCTTCTCTGCATTGGCTTCCTGTGAAATCTAGAATTGAATTTAAAATCCTCCTCCTGACCTACGAAGCTCTAAATGGTCAAGCACCATCCCACCTAAGAGCTTTAAGTACCTTACTGTCCCACTAGAGCACTGCGCTCCCAAAATTCAGAGCTACTTGTGGTTCCTAGAGTCTCTAAAAGTAGACTGGGGGCCAGAGCCTTCAGCTATCAGGCTCCGCTCCTGTGGAACCAGCTCCCAATTTGGGTTTGAGGTGCAGACACCATCACCACATTTAAGAGTAAACTGAAAACCCTCCTCTTTGATAAAGCTTACAGTTAGGGAGTGAGGAGTTGTAGTGTCCGCCTAACCAGGCCCACCTGCTTCTCTTCATAGTCATCAGATTTTTTTTTTTCTTTCATATAATCAATAATATAGTGAAAGTAGAGGAAGGCAGGCCAGTTCAGCCCGATCCGGCAGGGGAGAGTTCAAGTCCAATCCGGTACCTCTCTCTAACCTGCCTCTCTTAGTTATGCTATTATATATCTAGACTGCTGGGAAAGTTCCTTCCTTCCTATGACACACTGAGCTGCTCTCTCATCTCTGTTTTCATTTGTTTCCTTTTGTGTGCATCCTTGTCCCTCAAATGCTTGTTACTAACCTAGCTCTGGGGAGTTTACTCCCCGCAGTCTTTATGTTTCTTCTTCCCTGCATCCTGCTGCGTCCTGCTGCGTCCACTGCATCCACCCATGCTCTGCAGTGCCACGTTACATCCCGCAACGCCCTGCTGTGATGTTCATACGCACAGAGTAGTCAGGATCCAGTATTGGAGACTGCACTATTCAGTATGACACGATGTGCCCTGCTATGACATGAACTACAAACGACTACCTTTGAAGTCACTGTTCCATTATCTTTAATGTGACTATTATTTGCCGCTGTTCATCACACCCCCAACCGGCCCGTCAGACACCGCCTACCAAGAGTCTGGGTCTGCCGAGGTTTCTTCCTAAAAGGGAGTTTTTCCTCGCCACTGTCGCGATAGCCACTGCTAATGCTTGCTCTTGAGGGAATTACTGTAATTGTTGGGGTTTTGGAATTTATAGAGTGTGGTCTAGACATACTCTATCTGTAAAGTGTCTTGAGATAAATCTTGTTATGATTTGATACTATGAATAAAATTGAATTGAAATTGAATTGATAACAACTCACACTGTGACTTCATTTTCTGCTCAGGATGCATACAGGCTAGTTGTTTGCTGCTATATTAATGTTATAAATATCATATATAGAACATTTAAGGTCTGCCCAGAAAGTGAAGTCACAAAAGGTTTTTTAAAGTCATCTCTTTATTCTAATCCTCTGAACTGCATGTTTTTCAGAACCTCCTCTGGAAACTGAGTACGCTATTGTCACTGATGTGAGTTTGGGTTCATCTGGACATCTCAGCATCATTAGTGTCAGTATCAACCAGCTGATATTAATACAAAGCCCTGTTCTCTTCCTGCAGGCCAACCGAGTGTATGAGGAGATCAGAGAGGACAGACAGAGCACATCTCCTCCTGTAGAAGTGTCTACAGTTTACACTTACGTCAAATACACCAAACCAGATGGAGTGGAAACCACAGAGGAGTACAGCTTAGTCACTGCACCCACTTCTCAGAAGAAAGTAAGTCAAAAGTCTGGTAGGGTTTTAGGTTTTAGTAAACCCCTTCAGGCTGCAGCTGATAGGTACCAGTTTTTATTTACACAGCTGTTTCTCTATCCCTAGCACCTACCTATCTTTGGTGATCATGAGTCATGTAATAATGTTCATTTGCATTTTTATGTTTGGATGCAGGCTTTGAGACGTGGCCTGAGACAAATGAAAATGTTATTGTACAGCAAAGGACTTCTTTTTGTTGCAGTGTCAGAATAGAGAGAATATTGTGGACAAAAATAGGGTTTAAATGTTTTCAAAATTAAAAGGAAATCCAGTTATTTACTCAGAGAATGTCAAGATAAATCAATATAGTTGGAGGAGGACTTCCATCTGTCTATTTTGTTCATCAAGAGAGAAAAGCAACCTATTGAGGAACAGGAACCAGGCCAGTTTGTGATCATACTGTACTGTATCTAAAGCCATTGAGGAAGAGGAAGTGAGAACAGAGAGAGAGGGAGGAAAAGGTGTGGCACTGATACAGATATTCATGGTAAACAACAGATTCAGAGATAAAACCCCATGAACAGTTTACATGAAGCAGCTCACGCTGAAATGATGCTCTTGTGAAGAAACAGGCGAGCAAAGTCAGGTGATAAAGTTTGATCTTTGTGTTTTCTTGCAGACTGAAGACAACTGGAGTGACCTCACCTACTCTGAGCTGGATCTTCCCAACGGTACAGCTGCCCTCGCTGCACAGCGCCCCCTGTGGTGACGCAGATAACGTGGTCTACTCTGTTCCTCGGGTAGAAGCCAGCTCGGCCGACAGCCACGCCCAAGACGCTTCCCCTCCTCTGTACTCTACTGTTACTTTACATCAGCTGTAGCTTCAACGCTGTCAGCGCCACATTTACTCTCTCAGGGGCCAACAGGGGACACAAAGTGCTTAGAATGAGTCACATTCACTCAAAGAAATCTGTATTTATCGTTATTGGGGGAAGCTATGTCAGTTACGGCTCAGTTTCTTTCTGAAGATGAAATGTTTTATTAGCTCTGTTTGTTTATTGCTTTTGCTCAAATGTATGTATTCTTATAACAGTTATATAATAAATAATTATATACTGTATTTATTCTGTACTTTTCAAACTGTAGTGAATGTGTTTAGGTGCTGAATCCTGTCATCATGAGAACAATGGCCTGTATAATTTCAAGTTCCTGATCTTCTGATACCAAATAGTCAATGGTAATTTACATATTCATGAACATTTCATGAATTGCACATTGTTAGTTTTCTGGCAGTAACCATTATTGTTGCATCAGCACGAATCATTAAAATAATCTTAGCATTTCAAAAGGTTGAACTAAATCACATTATACAATAATTAAGATAGTCTAATCTCTTGGCTCTAGCAGACAAGAAGCAGCTAGCCACCTGTAAGGTCACCCACCTGTCACTCAATGCAGCCACACCCTAATTATGCAGAACTTTGAAGCTTTGATAGGTAGTATTTTTTGGGCGTTATTGGGCAAACATTCCATATATCCATTCCAATATTCCAATCACCTTTCAGCATGTTGTAATTCAAGTGCTCTGACAGAAAACTAGATTTCTGCACCTCCTCTAAAAATCTAGCCTGTGACGGGAAACTTTAACCAATCTCAGGTCATTTCAGAGAGAGAGAGAGAGTTCCTATTGGCTGTTCTGCTGCATGCATTGCCCGGACAACAGAGAGGGGAGAGAGAGAGAGCTGCAGGAAGAGGTCTCACTCTACTTTAAATTCTGGCATTTTTTCTTTTCTTTCTACCCCCTACAGCTTTAAGCTCTCATATCATTTAAAGAGTTATGAAAACCCCCCCCCTACAGTTGTCATGAAGGGTAAACTTAGACCAAAACTGTCTTTTGTACCGGGCTGTAGACATGTTTATTTCTGCTGTAAAGGTGAAGGTAAACATTTGAACATGGGGCTTGTTTTTGGAGCCAGCCTCCACGTTGGCTTCATGTCTCAGCCCCCCAGGTTTCTGCTTGGTAAACACTGAAGGGGCCGCTGATTTCTTCGTCTCACCGTTACCTGAAATAACAACGTGCATTTTTAATGCAGGTCTGTTTTCAGTCTGAACGCTCGCTAAGGCTTCAACACTTGAATTATGAGAGGATATTTAGGGATTACACTGTACCAATTGTTACTGCAGAGTTTCTATAGACACAAAGCTGTAACAACTTTTAAAATAATAATAAACATTTCTTCATGTTGCATAAATTATTTTTATTAAAACACAATGCCTATACGGATTTTTTTTTAAAGGTGATCATTTGAAGCTGGTTAAACTGGTAGATAAAAAAAGAATAAACATAAAAGACTCAATATAAGACTCTATATAAGATTTTATAGTCATACATTGATTTTACAAAAATATGACTTCCCACTTAAAGATACAACCAAGTCTAGTTTTAATGTTAAATCAGACATAAACTCGCAGATTAAAGAAAAGACTTAATAAAGAATAAAGAGTGGAGGAGAGTAGAGGGGGGTGTGATGTGTTTGGAGGAGGGACTCCATCATATAGAGAAGTGAACAGTTCCTGGTTTACCAGTGAAGAAGAAAGAGAGGCAGCGTTAAACCATCAGATCCTCCAACATGAACGTCTGTCAGTCTCTGATCTGCTTCTTCTTCCTCAGTGAGTAAACTCAGCTTCTACTCTCTCTTAATTATGTCATTTTTATTTATTATTTCTTCATCTACAGTGGGTCAGTTCAACTTTGCAGCAGAAGGGAACCAGTTTCTTATTGATGGACTGTGTTTCATCACCTCTTGTCTCAGTCTAACAACATGTTGGTTTCTGGTCAAACAGGATGTTCAGAGTTGGTATGAGTCTCTTTAAAATGTAGTTCTTTAAAAGTGATCTACTCAAATTAGCCTGACAATCTGCCGTCAACTCTTGATCTCCTGTACTTGTAGTTTTAGAGTAGATTTATATTGTTTAAACTGTTTAGTAGTTATATAATAGTGTTCACCTTTTTAGAGCGGTAGAGAGAAAATAATGATTTTAAATGATTTTATTTGAACCAGCTCCAAAAGAAGAAGTGCAGCAGTAAACATACACACCAAAACCTCACACACACACACACACACACACACACACACACACACACACACACACACACACACACACACAAACACACACACACACACAAACACACGTAATATGATATTAAACCAAATCCATAGGTCCATAGTTCCATAGGTTGACATTTTGTCTTAATAAAACATTTTTAAATGTTGCTTTTGATCCTGTTTGTTATGATTGTTTGATATTTGAGGGTTATTTTAGAGCTTAAGGATGGATGTTGAGCTAAACATGCAAAACCTCATTTCACAAGAGAGCCAATCAGCAACGTCATTCTCATATGAGAAGTGGTGAAGTAGAAGAAAAAAAAAACAGCTAACAGGGAACGTTCCCAGAACTTTCACTAACGTTCCTCAAAAGTTGTGTAAATGTTAGTACAAAACTTTATTAAAATAATGTTTTCGGAACGTTCATGTAACGTTATAACGTTCCTGTAACGTTATAATGTTCCTGTAACGTTGGCGAAAAAATTTTCTTAGAACCATAGATATAGAACAATAGATATGACATGTAATTCTGACTTGCCATTCCAGGATGGAACCACTTGGCGGCCATCTTACCAGGGTTAAGTTATAGAATTGCTTCCATTGGAACCAATGGGGAAAGAGGCTCATGTTGTCTTTATAATCCTTATATTTTTCTACCAATACATCAATAGTGGTTTTAATTCAAAGTAATGACTGTAAGACAACTGTGCCTTTCTAGAAAGAAACAAAAAATTTAGATTTGGGTGGAATTTTGATTGATCTAGATCCAAGAGAACAAGTAATTTGTTCATTTATAAAGATAATCTCATAATTTTGCATTTATATTGCAGGTAATAATTTTATTTTTTCAATTTTGCCTGAACTTAATGTGTAAAAACTGTCTTTGGTATTCTGAATGGCTAATATACATTAAACAATATTTTTTAATGTAGAAATCCTAAATAGATTCAGTATTATGGTCTATAGAGCGGTAGTTACGATAAGAGACATGAGAGAAACATCCAACTGTAATTTATTAATACATTTATACAATACATACATTTATAAGACCACATTTCCAATCAACCCCACTTCCTGTTTAGCGGGTTTTTTTCTTACTGCCAACCGGCCGGCATGGAGTTTGTTTAGACGATGAGTGGAGTAGTTGGAGAGCCTCGCTAGCTTCAGTGAGTTTCTGTTGATAAAGACTATAATGACTTCACCAGAACTGCTGATGGACTTGTCGCAATTTTCATTGCACTAACGTTATGGAAATTACATTTACGATAGTAATGACCGCGGTGAAGATAGTTTAATATTTGACATTCGTCGGTTGTCGCGGATGTTACCTTCAATAGCTCCGTGTCAATACTTCGATTTCCCCCAGTTTCTGGGTATGTTGTAGTGCTTATTTAGACAGACGTTTCACACTTATTTTTAACTCAAAATCACCAAAAATGTGGACACAGTTTAGAGCGCAAAGAACTGAATGTCTGTCCAACGCGCCCGTCACAATAGGCGTACTTAGGGACCGTCGTAAAATTGCAACTCCACTAATTTTAATCATCATTAACTTTTTTGTTTTACAACATAGACATCTCAAACCACTTCCATTAAAGAGAAGGAGAGCCATTAAACATTTCACATTTGTGAATTAGTAAAAATAAATAAATGTAAATAAAGATGTAGGCTAAGTTACCAATAAATATGGTAGTTTCAACCATTTTCTAATTAATGAATATATTGACATTAAACCACCTGTAATATGTCTCAGACATCTTATCACAACTTTCACAGCTGTTGGTTTGTGAAAAGGTAGTTAGCAAATCCTATAGCATCCTCATCAGTGACCTATAGTTTATAAATGCATATTTATAGCTTTTCAATTTAATGGCTTTCTCATTTTTTTAATATAATCACATCAAACCACCTGGAATATGTCTCTGGCATCCTCTCACAAATTTCACAGCTGTTAGTTTGTGAAAAAGTAGTTAGCAAATCCCGTAGCATCCTCAATGCATATATATAAAGCTTTTCAATTTAATGGCTTTCTCATTTTTTTAATATAATCACATCAAACCACCTGGAATATGTCTCTGGCATCCTCTCACAAATTTCACAGCTGTTAGTTTGTGAAAAAGTAGTTAGCAAATCCCGTAGCATCCTTATCAGTGACCTATAGTCTATGAATGCATATTTAAAGCTTTTCAATTCATTGGCTTGCTCATTTTTTACTATAATCAAATCAAACCACCTGTAATATGTCTCTGGCATCCTCTCACAAATTTCACAGCTGTTAGTTTGTGAAAAGTAGTTAGCAAATCCCGTAGCATCCTCATCAGTGACCTATAGTCTATAAATGCATATATAAAGCTTTTCAATTCAATGGCTTCCTCATTTATGAATATAATCACATCAAACCACCTGTAATATGTCTCTGGCATCCTATAACAAATTTCACAGCTGTTAGTTTGTGAAAAAGTCTTTAGCAAATTCTATAGCATCCTCAATGCATATTTAAAGCTTTTCAATTCAATGGCTTCCTCATTTTTGAATATAATCACATCAAACCACCTGTAATATGTCTCTGGCATCCTCTCACAAATTTCACAGCTGTTAGTTTGTGAAAAAGTAGTTAGCAAATCCCGTAGCATCCTTATCAGTGACCTATAGTCTATGAATGCATATTTAAAGCTTTTCAATTCATTGGCTTGCTCATTTTTTACTATAATCACATCAAACCACCTGTAATATGTTTCAGGCATCCTCCCAGAACTTTCACAGCTGTTAGTTTGTGAAAAAGTCTTTCACAAATCCCATAGCATTTAAAATGCATATTTAAAGCTTTTCAATTCAATGGCTTCCTCATTTTTGAATATAATCACATCAAACCACCTGTAATATGTCTCTGGCATCCTCCCACAAATTTCACAGCTGTTAGTTTGTGAAAAAGTCTTTAGCAAACTCTATAGCATCCTCAATGCATATTTAAAGCTTTTCAATTCAATGGCTTCCTCATTTTTGAATATAATCACATCAAACCACCTGTAATATGTCTCTGGCATCCTCTGACAAATTTCACAGCTGTTAGTTTGTGAAAAAGTAGTTAGCAAATCCCGTAGCATCCTTATCAGTGACCTATAGTCTATGAATGCATATTTAAAGCTTTTCAATTCAATGGCTTGCTCATATATGAATATAATCACATCAAACCACCTGTAATATGTTTCAGGCATCCTCCCAGAACTTTCACAGCTGTTAGTTTGTGAAAAAGTCTTTAACAAATCCCATAGCATTTAAAATGCATATTTAAAGCTTTTCAATTCAATGGCTTTCTCATTTTTGAATATAATCACATCAAACCACCTGTAATATGTCTCTGGCATCCTCTCACAAATTTCACAGCTGTTAGTTTGTGAAAAAGTAGTTAGCAAATCCCGTAGCATCCTCATCAGTGACCTATAGTCTATAAATGCATATATAAAGCTTTTCAATTCAATGGCTTCCTCATTTATGAATATAATCACATCAAACCACCTGTAATATGTCTCTGGCATCCTATAACAAATTTCACAGCTGTTAGTTTGTGAAAAGTAATTAGCAAATCCCATAGCATCCTTATCAGTGACCTATAGTATATAAATGCATATTTAAAGCTTTTCAATTCATTGGCTTGCTCTTTTTACTATAATCACATCAAACCACCTGTAATATGTCTCAGGCATCCCCCAGAACTTTCACAGCAGTTAGTTTGGGAAAAGGTCTTTGCAAATCCCGTAGCATCATCATCAGTGACCTATAGTCTATAAATGCATATTTAAAGCTTTTCAATGCAATGACTTGCTCAATTTTGAATAAAATCACATCAAACCTCCTGTAATATTTCTCAGACAATTTCTCACCAAATTTCACAGCTGTTAGTTTGTGAAAAAGTACTTAACAAATCCCGTAGCATCCTCAATGCATATTTAAAGATTTTCAATTCATTGGCTTCCTCATTTTTTGATATAATCACATCAAACCACCTGTAATATGTCTCTGACATCCTATCACAAATTTCACAGCTATAGTTAGTAAAAAAAAAAAAAAAAATAATTTTGAATATCATCTCAAATTATTGAATATAATCACATCAAACCACCTGGAATATGTCTCGCGGCATCGTATCACAACTTTCACAGCTGTTAGTTTGTGGGGAAAAAAAACTTTAAAATACGTTATCAATATCCCTGATCTGTTGGCTATTTAATGCATATTTAAAGGTTATTATTTCAACACTTTTCTCATTTCTGAATATATTGACATCAAAACACCTGTATTGCCTCAGACATCTTATCACAACTTTTAGAGCTGTTAGTTTGTGAAAAAGTCTTTAGCAAATCCATTAGCATCCTCATCAGTGACCTATAGTCCATAAAATGCATATTTAAAGATTATCAATTTATCAAAAATGACTTATGTAAAAAAGTATTTACAAAGAAAATGCACAGCACATCATAGAGGCTAGCCTGTTGTGCTTTTGAGACAAGTCTACCTTGCTAGAGGGCCTCCTTATGTACTCAGGCCACGTCGCATCAGAATATTAAATTCTGTGTTCAGCAAAAAACTGAACAGACTGCCATGTCCCGGTGCCAGATTCCCCCACAGGAAAACACAGCCACACTCCACAGCTGCCAGCACCCCAACCACTATGTCCAATCCAGCCACCAGCCAACGGCAACGCAGCGCCCCACACATCGATGCTCCAGGCACCAAAACAAGGAAATGAAACCCCCGTCCCTATTCGGCCCCGCCACCACCATCAGAATTGAGAAATGTGTTGAAATAATAACCTTTATACATGCATTAAATAGCCAACAGATCAGGGATATTGATAAGGTATTTCAAAGTTTTTTTTCCCCACAAACTAACAGCTGTGAAAGTTGTAAAAAGATTTCTGAAAAATATTACAGGTGGTTTGATATCAATATAATCATTAATGAGAAACCTATTAAAATAATATTTTTTATTAAATATGCACTTCATAGACTTTATCACAAACTAACAGCTGTGAAAGATGTAAAAAGATGTCTGAGAAATATTGCAGGTGGTTTGATGGCTATATATTCAGAAATGAGAAACCTATTAAATTGCTAACCTTTATATATGCATTTTATAGCCTAGTCAATAGGTCAGTTATGTGGATGCTAAGGCATTTGCTAAAGACATTTTCACAAAATAACAGCTGTGAAATGTATAATCGGATGGCTGAGACATATTACAGGTGTTTTGATATGAATATATTCAAAAATGACCAACCTACTAAATTGATAATCTTTTAATATGCATTTAATAGACTATAGGTCACCGATGAGGATGCTAGGGGATTTGCTAAATACTTTTTCACAAACTAACAGCTGTGAAAGTTGTGGGAGAATGTCTGAGACATATTACAAGTGGTTTGATGTCAATACATTCATAAATGAGAAACCTATTAAAATAATAATCTTTATATATGCATGTTATAGACATCATGTCAGTTATGCGGAAGCTAAAGGTTTTGATAAAGACTTTCACAAACTTACAGCTGTGAAATTTGTAAAAGGATGTCTGAGACATATTACAGGTGGTTTGATGCCAAACTATTCATAAATGAGCAAGCCATTGAATTGATGACCTTCAAATATGCATTTTATATATAATTATAGGTCACTGAACAGGATGCTACGGGATTTGCTAAAGACGTTTTCACAAACTAACTGCTGTGAAAGTTTTGAAAAGATGTCTGAGACATAATGCAGGTGGTTTGATGTGATTTTATTCAAAATTGAGCAAGCCATTGCATTGAAAAGCTTTAAATATGCATTCATAGACTATAGGTCACTGATGAGGATTCTATGGGATTTGCCAAAGACTTTTTCACAAACTAACTGCTGTGAAAGTTGTGAGAGGATGCCAGAGACATATTATAGGTGGTTTGATGTGATTATATTAAAAAATGAGGAAGCCATTGAATTGAAAAGCTTTAAATATGCATTTATAGACTATAGGTCACTGATAAGGATGCTACGGGATTTGCTAACTACTTTTTCACAGACTAACAGCTGTGAAATTTGTAAGAGGATGCCAGAGACATATTACAGGCGGTTTGATGTGATTATAGTAAAAAATGAGCAAGCCAATGAATTGAAAAGCTTTAAATATGCATTGAGGATGCTATAGAATTTGCTAAAGACTTTTCACAAACTAACAGCTGTGAAATTTGTAAGAGGATGCCAAAGACATATTACAGGTGGTTTGATGTGATTATATTCAAAATTGAGCAAGCCATTGCATTGAAAAGCTTTACATATGCATTTATAGACTATAGGTCACTGATGAGGATTCTATGGGATTTGCTAAAGACTTTTTCACAAACTAACTACTGTGAAAGTTTTGAAAAGATGTCTGAGACATAATGCAGGTGGTTTGATGTGATTTTATTCAAAATTGAGCAAGCCATTGCATTGAAAAGCTTTACATATGCATTCATAGACTATAGGTCACTGATAAGGATGCTACGGGATTTGCTAACTACTTTTTCACAGACTAACAGCTGTGAAATTTGTAAGAGGCTGCCAGAGACATATTACAGGCGGTTTGATGTGATTATAGTAAAAAATGAGGAAGCCAATGAATTGAAAAGCTTTAAATATGCATTTATAGACTATAGGTCACTGATAAGGATGCTACGGGATTTGCTAAGTACTTTTTCACAGACTAACTGCTGTGAAATTTGTAAGAGGATGCCAGAGACATATTACAGGCGGTTTGATGTGATTATAGTAAAAAATGAGCAAGCCAATGAATTGAAAAGCTTTAAATATGCATTGAGGATGCTATAGAATTTGCTAAAGACTTTTTCACAAATTAACAGCTGTGAAATTTGTAAGAGGAGGCCAAAGACATATTACAGGTGGTTTGATGTGATTATATTCAAAATTGAGCAAGCCATTGCATTGAAAAGCTTTACATATGCATTTATAGACTATAGGTCACTGATGAGGATTCTATGGGATTTGCTAAAGACTTTTTCACAAACTAACTACTGTGAAAGTTTTGAAAAGATGTCTGAGAGATAATGCAGGTGGTTTGATGTGATTTTATTCAAAATTGAGCAAGCCATTGCATTGAAAAGCTTTAAATATGCATTCATAGACTATAGGTCACTGATGAGGATTCTATGGGATTTGCTAACTACCCTTTCACAAACCAATAGCTGTGAAAGTTGTGATAAGATGTCTGAGACATATTACAGGTGGTTTGATGTCAATATATTCATTAATTAGAAAATGGTTGAAACTACCATATTTATTGGTAACTTAGCCTACATCTTTATTTACATTTATTTATTTTTACTAATTAACAAGTGTGAAATGTTTAATGGCTCTCCCTCTCTTTAATGGAAGTGGTTTGAGATGTCTATGTTGTAAAACAAAAAAGTTAATGAAGATTAAAATTAGTGGAGTTGCAATTTTACGACGGTCCCTAAGTACGCCTATTGTGACGGGCGCGTTGGACAGACATTCAGTTCTTTGCGCTTTAAACTGTGTCCACATTTTTGGTGATTTTGAGTTAAAAATAAGTGTGAAACGTCTGTCTAAATAAGCTCTACAACATACCCAGAAACTGGGGGAAATCGAAGTATTGACACGGAACTATTGAAGGTAACATCCGCGAAAACCGACGAATGTCAAATATTAAACTATCTTCACCGCGGTTAGTAATGCGGAGACTTTGCTGCTGAAGTAGGAATCCTTTCTGGATTGACGTTATTTTAACTCATCAAGACATGGATTAAGTTTTAATTTACTTTACTGAAAGGAAAATCGTGTAAAGGCATGAGGTAAGCTGACAACATAAGCTGTTAATATATGACTGACAGCAGGATTCAACATGGCTAATGTTTGGGGAGCTAACGTTAGCTGGCCCCGTGTTGCTGGATGTGGCTACTGTTGATTTATGTAACGTAACTTTACTCTATGTGTAACGTTACATTTTAACGTACCGTTAGCTTGCTGGATTTGTCTTGAGATATTGTAAAATGACATTTAGGAGTAAAGAAGAGTACTTGTCGTTAACTTTAATTTAACTGAAAACTTAAAACAGATTGAGTGAAATCAGCCTCATAGCAGTCAATGTAGGGGTAATATTAACTGTTAGAAAAACTGTTAGAACGTTAACGTTACTAAAAATCTTATTTGATGTCAAAAATCAATCAACTAAAACAATGTTTGTTGTTCATAAATGCTGTTAAGAGCTAGCTAGCAATCACCACTAACTGACATCTCAGCCGGTCTGTTAACAGCAGAGGTGTATAGTCCAGGTGCCAGAAAGTAGAAATCCTGTCCAGCAGCTGTCCCAACCATCACTAAACCAGCTCCTCTACCAGGTAGATGAGCTCGTTAGCAAAAACACCTGTTCTAGATGTAGAGGCAGATCCAAAAACATGGCAGGATTTTTACTTTCTGGCACCTGGACTATTACCTCTGGTTAACAGTTGCTGAAGCAACGTATCTAGCTAGCTAGCTAGTTGTTGTTGATAGAAAACGTTCTTAGAACAGCGTTATCAGAACGTCTTTATCATGTTATTTGGGATTGATGAAAGTTCTCATAATGTTGATAGAAAATGTTCTTAGAACAACGTTTTCAGAACGTCTTTATCACGGTATTTATGCTTGATGAACATTCTCATAATGTTTAGAGAAAACATTCTCATAACATTCTCAGAATGTCCAGGTATTATTTGTTAAATTACCCATTAACATTAATATAACCCAAACCCTAACCCAAACCTAACCCTAATCCCCACATAATAAACATATTGCTTGGAACCTGAAAGGAGTAAAAATATAATTGGTACCAGAGAAAATATTGGTATAAGAAACTGATTTCACCCTCAATGTTTGTAACTTTAAAAATGTTCAACCAAGGAAAAAAAAACAAGGCTTTTTGGGGGTGCAAGGACCCTAGGTTGATTTTACTATCCCTTTTAGTCAGGTCTCAGTGTGAAGTCAAATTTTCCTATTAAAAGTTGGGAAAAAAATCTCGTTGTAAGTAGGGCTGGGCGATATATCGATATAAACAAATATATCGATATATTTTTAAATGAGATATGGAATTAGACCATATCGCATATATCGATATAGTTCAAATGTGATCCTTGCTCCCATAGATATGTCGCCGTGAGGTTCTAAACATACCGTCAAAACCCGCCGCCATCTTGGAACAGGGGCCGAAGCATTCAGATCAACGATAAAGATGCCGGACTTTTGTACTGCTTAATTATGTTCGATAGGAAATGAAAAGAACAAACAGCAATGGATAACATTTAACAGGTGACAATGTGTTTTATGATTATATATGCCGCCTCGACCAGCAATCTGAGCTCCGGCGCAGCGGGAGGCGGAGAGCCCCGTGGCCGGCCGTAGCGTCTCTTCCCCGGCAAAAACACAGCTTCGCTGCTGCGCGGTCCCCGCTGATCCAGATCGGACCAGCCAAAGACAGAGTGGTGATCGGTAGGATCTTACACGTAGTCCAGGACGAACTGTATGTCGATATCGGCGGAAAGTTCGTTCACTAAGTTTGCCGGCGGCGTATGGACGAAAGAAGCTACAGCGGGCAGCGACCGTTTGCGGCTGCAGGATCTGGAGCTCAGTGCCCGTTAAAATTACATGTAACGCATAAATACATACAGAAATAAATAGTGGAGGAATGAGCCTGAAATTTCAGTCTGTTTAAACTTCACCTTGAAGCAGAAACTCTTAGTTCAGAAGGGTGAAGTTTCCGTTTGGACTCAGATCTGTGAACCGATCATAATAAATTTCTTTGTTTTGTAGTCGATAGTTCATCTTTTAGTTTACTTAGGTGGAAGCAGTATCAAGTGGAAGAATGGGACTATAACCTAGGCTTACAGGCATGAGGCATTACATTTTGAACAAAGTAGATTATATTAATATCTAAAGCTTAATTGACCTTTGGAACGAATCACAAATAGCCTATGGAGCTTTGATTTCAAAAAGGTACTCCTGTTATACAGTATTTAGGTTTACATTTTATTGTTATTTGAACAGCTGAGCATTTAATCATGAACCAGGTGAAGAAACCGGTTTATTATTTATTTGATTTTGCAACTGTTTCTATGAAACTACTTGTGACATGTCATATTTGATTTGGGCTTTGACTGAACATTTGCTCTCACTTCGCGCGGAAAAAATATCGGGATATATATCGTATATCGATATTCAGCCAAAATATATCGGGATATGACTTTTGGTCCATATCGCCCAGCCCTAGTTGTAAGGGACAACCACTCTGGTCATTTTATAACACTCCATGATGCATAAAGAGCTATATTTAGAGATATCACCCAGCTAACAAAAATATGTTCTAAGAACATTGTAGGAACGTTGATTTGAAATGTCCTAAAAACGTTGTTGTCCAGTTTGCTTAACGTTGCTGGAATGGTATCTCAAGGTTAGAAAAACGTTGCTGGAAAGTTAGCATAACGTTGCTGGATTGTTAGCATAACGTTGCTGGAACGTGATCTTAAGGTTAGAACAACGTTGCTGGAACGTTAGCATAACGTTGCTGGAACGTTAGCCTAATGTTGCTGGAACGTCATCTTAAGGTTAGTATAACATTGCTGGAACGTCATCTTAAGGTTAGAACAACGTTGCTGGAACGTTAGCATAACATTGCTGGAACGTTAGCATGACGTTGCTGGAACGTCATTTTAAGGTTAGCGTTGCTGGAATGTCATCTTAACGTTAGAAAAACGTTAGCATAACATTTCTGGTACAAAATGTTGCTAGACTATTACCCTAAGGTTAGCATACTGTAAGATGAGATTTGTTTTGTGCGCGCATTTAGTTAACAGATAACCTTTTTAGGCTTACTGAAATAAGTCACATTTTTCATTAATTGTAGCTTCATAATGTATTCTGTTCTTTGAGTTAACAAGGGAACTATCTAACTTGTTATGCCCTGCCTGTAATTCAGTAACAGTTATGTTGGCGGAGGGATATGATGTTGAGATGATGAAGCATGTTTTGTGGTTAGTCTTGAGTTGTCCTACACTTGAGTGGTGTCATTAAAGTGAACCAAGTTTTTACAGTCGAGGCTGTCTCCGTGCTCTTTCTCTACCCACGGCCCGAAAGTATATATATTTAATAACGACGAGTTAATAGTTAACGCTAACAAGAACTAGCGTTACACTGGTGGCAGCGGGTTTGTGGTTTGCAGTTTTTTTTTTGCATTTTTGAGTTTTGCCGGGAGTTATTAAGCTAACTGTTCTACGACGGCACGTTGTTTTCTCCTCGCCGTGGGCTGCTCCCGCTACAAGCTAACTGAGGAGCACATTGTTGAGCCGTCTGTCTGCAGCTTCACCACCTTGGCCAGGCTTGGCCTCTTATTTCACATGATAGAAAATGATGATGTAGGCTAAACACAAACGACATTTCATGCAACAACCGTGAAGTTTTCATGTAGTATAATTGGGTCTGTGTTAGTGAGGACTAAATTAGGACTGTATTTAAAGCTGATTCTGGTTTCCAACGCGCCTAGGTGTGTCTGTTTAAAACATGGACTCAGACAACTTCTCTCTTTTGATGTTATATTTAATTAAGCAACAGTAGAAACATGGGTGTGGGTAGCTCTGCTCGTGTTGTTTGTGTGTCGTCAGATCTCGAGGACGCACACCCACACAATCTCAACTGGATAGTCATCGTTGAACTGCGACCTCTCCTTTCTCTTTCTCTCACTTTTTCTCCGGGTGGTTGCGCGCGGTGTGAGGTGCGTGTCCGCTATTCTCCAACATGTACTCACAACAATCACTCCTGATTGACGGCCTTTTGTACAGCCCGTGTAGGCTACTTTTCAGACCTCCAGCTAATAGCGGTGTCTGTGAGCATCACTGGGCGGCCAGCAGGGAGGCGATCCCGCCTGCCACCAGCTGGATGTCCCGTCAGACTGAAGCTTCTGACAACATCGGAGAAAATGTGCAGTTGGCCATTAGCGTTTGTAAAACTGCCCATATTCAAACTCTACACAGTTAATTTGCGATCAAAAAGTCTCAGAAGTGAATTTAGTGGTGAAAAAGCAGATGGAAATTGTAAAAAGTTTCCAGTTGTTTGCTGCTGCTAATACGGCAAACTCCGATCTAGATTATAGAATCGATTTTTTTTTTATAATTTCCATCTGCTTTTTCACCACTAAATTCACTTCTGAGACTTTTTATCGCGATTTTTAAACGCCGTTTTAGAGGAATGAGATGTCCTTTTCTTCTGAAGTGTCCCGAGAATTTCTCAGCTGTATGGGCGCAGTTAGACAACGGGTTTAAGCTGCACAGCTTCCAGGAAGGCTGATCTTGTGTATCCTCGCTCATAGCTCCTCAGAGATCCCTCCTCCATCCTCGATAATAGCTCCTCAGAGATCTTCTCCTCCATCCTCAATAATGGCTCCTCAGAGATCCCTCCTCCATCCTCCATAATAGCTCCTCCGAGCTCTATTCTCCATCCTCGAGCAGGAATAAGAGCTTTGAGACGGCCCCTTATGAAAAAGGGCCAGAACCACTTCTGGTTCAGCCGAGGAGGCGAGGAGATATCAAATCAGGAAAGTGAGATTCAGCCATTGTCTCTACTGCAGCTCCTTCTGTCTTCATATCACTGTGGCATCCTGGGAAATAAGTTTCCCCATCCTGTTTGCTTCTTTGAGGTCACATAAACACTGTGTCCCTTTGCAAAAGTGGCAGCCTTCTTTTGCCCAAGGTTAAAGGGACGCAACCCGGGGTTTCCTTCTGAGGGTCTTTTATGTCCCAAAGAGCCGGGAATCATTTTGATACAATGTTAAATCGTGAACGCAACTTCGGCTGATGACTTTAGGGAAGTTCCTTGTAGGAGAACTGAAACAATAAAGTTGATTAGTCGATTGATGGAAAATAATCGGCACGTATTCTGATAATTTGCTTAAATTCACTGATTCCAGCTGCTCAAATGTGAACATTTGATGCTTTTCTTTGTACTGCTGGTCAGACAAAACAAGCAGTTTGAATATGCTAATTTGATTTCTATTATTTTTACAGGCCAAAAATCAATTCAGTGAGAAAAGAAATGACTGATTCATGATTAATTTAATTTAGGATTTAAAACAAACAAACAATTGACCTCTCCGGCCCCTCCCCAAAAACGGCCATTGTCCAATCACACATAGCAACCGTTACTATGTCAGCAGGTCCGACAAACATTGACTCCAAGCAAGATGGTGAAGCGGCGCGTGCGTACGGGGTTGTAAATCGGACACTAGATACCCAGATTGTCTGGAGGATTCATTTGCACTAACGTGTTTACTATTTGGCAGCCTGAAAACTGGTATTAAAGGCTGTAGAAAGAATGCGGAATGGAAAGAGATCATAAATCGGACTCCAGCTGAAGTTAATAGCCTACATCCTTTACACATGTATTCTATAGTCCTAGTAATATACAGGCTTATATTGCAATCTCTTAGGCCTACATGTAGGTGTACTTATATTTAAATAAACACACGGTAGCAGAGTTTATGCAGTGTCTTTTATTTTACTCGTTTTTTTCATGAGTCAGAACGAGGCAACAGCTGAGGGAGAGTGCGTGTCCTCCGCACCGTGCTGGACCACCACCCCGACCCTGTCTTCTGACAGCAGAGGGGCTGGAAAAAACAGGCGAAATAACTCGGTCAATGGTACAAATAAATCGTTCATGTTCAAGAGAAAACGTTTCATAAATGAGGGCCAACGTGAGCGGTGCCTACAGTGGATAAAACAGTGTGGACGGCCCCGCTCCCAGTTAAATGTGTCAAACATTACAAAGCATAAATACGTCTGCTCAAAGCTAAGGCTAACAGCTAACTAGTTACCGTGTTGTCTAGATCTACTAACTAGAGGCAAGAACACAAATTGGACCAAAGTTATGATTACCATGGATATCATTGCCAGAATGTTAACATACTCTCTAAGCTAAGTTTAACGAGCCCTTTAGCTTTAGCCAACATTAGTTAACATGTTAGCTAATGCTAGCTACATTAGCTGCTGTTGTGTTGGGTCTTTGAGCTCCCCAACTTTATTTTTCGTCAGTTTACAACAAAGTCGAACATTTGAATATATCCCTCCACTGCATACTGTAACCCAGTGGTTCTCAAACTTTTTCGGTCATTCCCCACTTTGGACAAGGGGGAATTTTCAAGCCCCACCTGCCCCCATCGCCCCAACACAATGCTAATGAAATACGCAACAAGCTTAAAATGTTCCAATTTATTGAAGTAACAAGTTGTATCGAAATGCAACTAACTATCTACATCAAATAACAGCAAGTTCAAAAATAAAGAAAATAAAAGTGCAGCTGGGTCAAAATTTGTATCAAGTTCAAAAATAGAAAAGAAATAAAAGTGTTAAAAGTTAAAAAAGGAACAGAAATCCATTTGGCAAGAAAGGTCTATTCTCCCTGTATTAGTGGCTGCAATGAGCCTGTTTTGCATTGCACAATTTCGGGGGGTGATCGGTGTAATAAGCTGTAAGGACGGTTTGCTCTCACACGCGCTGCATTTATAGTCACACACACACACACACACACACACGCACGCAGTCACTCTCTAGTCTAGTGGAGGCGGGTATGGCTGCAGCCTGGAGCGTCCTAAGCTGTCCTGTATCATGCCTAGGCTTATCCAACGGTAAATTCAGAGGGTCAAAAATACGAAATCGAATTATTTTCCAGATTGAGTCACGGGTAAAATGGGCGTTAGTTTGGTTTGAAATGTGCTGGACAGAGACGCATTTAGAAGTACATTTCCAGAAGTGCTGGGTACAATGACGCATTCATTATTTTTTTCTTCTCTTTCGCGCAGGTCATGTTTGAAAGACGCTGTCCTGTAGCTTACTAATGAATAAAAACGAGGTTTAATGTACGTAAACAATGATCAGTGATTACCAAATTTCTCTCTCATATTGCTCCTCATAACCACTGAAAACTTTAAGAAAATCGAACCCAAAGTCCAATTATTATGGACGTTATCTGACATCTGAGGCGTTTCTTCATTTTCAGCAGGGCAGTGGAGCGGCTGTGGGTTGACTCCCAACGGTTCTCATGGGCTTTATAACGTGGTTTAATGTATCAAAACAACGATCAATCAGCACATTTCTGGTTAGATTTTTTTGACAGTTTTCAGTGGTTATGTAGCCTGGATGCCAGCCGAACTTAGCCCCGCCCACAAAATTCGAGGTCGGGAAGTTCGGTCTGGACTCGCTCCGTTGAGAAGCATTGCCCGAACAGGATCTGTTCGGACCAATCAGATTGTCGGACAGATGATCAACAGTAACAGAATCAACCACGTCACCAAAGAACGCTTGGGTTGGATTTGTTTACATCAGGTGGCTGCCGCTGGAGAACTGAGATGTGTAGATTCCTCCATCGCGTCTGTTACAGACGATATCGACAGCGCATTCATTTTAAAATCCTCATCGGAGGAGCTCAACAACTGCCCGAAAGCATGGTGGCGTTATATGGTGGAGCAGATAGAGAGAGACTGGAGAGAGAGAGCGTTATATGGTGGAGAGAGATAGAGAGAGACTGAAGAGAGAGAGCGTTATATGGTGGAGAGAGATAGAGAGAGACTGAAGAGAGAGAGCGTTATATGGTGGAGAGACAGAGAGAGAGACTGAAGAGAGAGAGAGAGAGTTATATGGTGGAGAGAGATAGAGAGAGACTGAAGAGAGGGAGGCCCAGCGGCGCTAGAACAAAGCCGTGAATCAGAGAAATAAAACGTGTTTTCGCTGATTCATCTGTAGAAACGCAACTGTAGCAAGCATGTCACTATCACTAACGTTATCCACATTTATATTTACACGCAACAAACGATATATCCAGCTTCTAAAAGTCGGAAGTTAGAACGAATGCATTGTGCAAAAAAAAAAAAGAAAAATTTCCTCCCGTTTGGCGCGCCCCACCTGTCACGTCTCTATTCCCCACCAGTGGGGCGCGCCCCACACTTTGAGAACCGCTGCTGTAACCCCTTTTGCCTCGATCTGGAGGATATCGCGGAGGTATTGCTCCAAAAAAGGTCACTGACACGCACGGGTATACCTCTTCCCGTCATGGCAATCTGTCGCACTGGTCGTGTTTGACCATTTGTTTGTTGGACGTAGCAACAGTAACTAAGGGGGCGGGGCTTGGCGAAAGGCTAATTGCAGCTGTAAAAACAGACTGAAAAGCCCTGACACGGACACACCAGCTCCCACACGGTACAACAGGCGTAACCACGGATATTTTTCTGGGATGTTTGGGACTTCAGACGTCCTCATTCTGTCTGCACTGTGGAGCAACATCAACTACCAAAAAGACCTTTCTGTTCGTGAAAAACTACTTTTCACTCAAATATTATTTATTCTGTTTTTACTGTATCATAAAGGGACAAATATTTAACCAAACGGAGGCCTCAGACAGGATGTTTGTGCCTGTTTTTCCTCCATATTGCAGCAGCAAAAACCGCTGTCAGGACAACGTGGAACATTTGATCTCCTTTACCCAAAAAACAAAGTGGGTATTTTCTTTTAAAAGTGGTTACCATTGGTTACATGAGACGATGGCACAACCATGTAGGGCCTCTGTTGTTTTTGCACTTTGCCTTTTTGCTTCACAGTCTTTATTTTATCAATAAGTAACTATGGTTAGAATATTTTTCTACGGTAAATGTGTGAAGTATGTTATTGTATATAAAATGGCCGTGTCACTGAAATGTATTTATTGTTAATAATCCTCCAGATGAAGAATCATGTTTTGAACTGTCAGAGCTGGTGATGCATCTTCACACCACATCATTGAGTTGAAAACAATGTTTTGGATTTCAAACATTATTCTTCATCTTGAGGTTTCACATCAACGTTCTTCCACTGATGTTATTTTCTCTGGCGTGTTAAGGGTACTCTGTTGTAATTTTGAGTCCGGGTTCATCTGAACTGTAGTGTTGGAGCAGGAGAGCTAATGGTGTTCTGTCGAGTATGGTTATTTCAAACTAAATGTTTCGCTTCTGACCCTGGCTGGGCCAATCATCTGCATCCAAGTAGATACACAGCTCAGTGGGAAAGCTGGAGAGACTGTTAAGTTAGCCTGCTGAACTAACTGATCTTTTAATCATTTAAAGAGCCCCTATCATATTCCTTTTCAGCATCATATTTGTACTCTTGGGGTCCACTAAAATAGGTTTACATGATTTGATGTTCAAAAAACATATAATGTTTCTCATACTGCCCACAGCTGCTCTGCCTGAAACACTCTGTCTGAGCTCTTGGCCCCGCCTTCCTGAAAAGCCCAGTCTGCTCTGATTGGTCCGCTTGTGGAAATTGAAGTAGATTTACAAGAGGCAATTTCTCACGTTGATCACACGAGTGCGTGTGTCGTTTATTTTTTAGCCAGAAAACAACTCTACAAGGAAAAAGGCGCTGACCAGCAACAAAACCCCGTAGGGTCTAACGTCATCACGCGTTCAGAACATTTAAAGGGGCCGCGGTCCCTGAACAGTGATAATTACATGAAGTGACTAAGGACAGTAAATTACATGTATATGTATTACGTTTATCACTGCATGTAGAACCATATTAAGAACAAGGTGCTGCGTTAATAATCAACAGTGTGTAGAACCACACTTAACAAATAAGGTGAATTATGTATGTCACATTCACTACACACGTCCCCAGAATTCACCATATCAGAAGATAACCAGACAGTCAAGGGAGGTGCCGTATAACCGACCACAACGGGTGCGCTGCAACCGGAGGTCGGGAGGCCCCACTGAGGCCGGCTTCCCGTCCTGACACGGGTGCGGGGCATGTAGTGTGGGAGGCCTGGGAGAGGGGAAACAGGAGGTGGGGACAGGGCCGGAGGCCGTCCGGTCGTGGGGGCCGAGCCAGGTCGATTGGCCTGGCCCGTCCCGTGAGCTGGTTTGAGGCGGTCAATGGAGAGTCGCTCCGTTTCTCACCCCTGTCCACCACAAAATGTTTGTCCACTGACTCCAAAACCCGGAATGGGCCCTCGTAGGGCGGGCGTAGTGGTCCCATGTGGGCATTTTGGCGAATGAAAACATAGTCGGCCGTCTGAAGCCCGGGCGAGGACGTGTGACTGAGGGAGGCGCGACGGGAAGTGGGGACAGGTGCGAAAAGCCTTGCCTTGTCCAGTAGAGTAGTCCGCTGGAGTGTAGCAGACCAAGGAACCGTGGTGCTAGGGACAAAATCCCCTGGAACCCGTGAGCGCTGTCCATAAACAAGCTCGCGCGAAGAGGATTGAAGTTCCTCCTTGGCGCAGTCCCGATGCCCAGCATCACCCATGGGAGCTTGTCGACCCAAGTGCTGTCCTCAAGGCTGCCCGCAGGGCAGCCTTCATCGACCTGTGAAAACGTTCACAGAGCCCATTAGCCTACGGGTGATATGCGGTGCGTGGGTGGAGGTTCACTCCGAGGCTCTGTGCAACAGCGTTCCACAGCTCAGAGCGTGAACTGCGGCGCCATGGTCAGAGGATATGTCCAAAGGAGTACCGAAATGGGCAACCCAGGTGCTGATAAATACCCGTGTCATAGTCGACAGACGCCACTGATGTCAGTGGCACAGCCTCAGGCCAGCGGGTGGTCCTGTCAACCATGGTTAACAGGTATGTGAACCCATGGGAGGAGGGCAGGGGACTGACCAGATCCACATTGACATGGTCAAAACGTCTCTCGAACCGAAAAACTCCAACGGGCTTTAGTGTGTCGGGTGTACTTAGCCCAGTCCCTAACATCCTTCTTGAGGCCGCGCCAAACAAACTTTGCTGCAACCAGTCTCTGTGAGGCTTTCGAACCCGGGTGGGAGAGACCATGGACCGCATCAAAACATGTCGTCTCCATCCCGTGGGAACGAGTGGCCGAGGACTGCCTGTGGAGACGTCACACAGGAGTGGCGCCCGGCATCGCCAAAAACCACGTCCTCGACCTGCAGCCCCGGTAGTCGAGGTCCTCAGGCGTTGCACGTCCGGGTCCGTAGTTTGATCCGCTGCTGCGGGGTGTAATCCAAACCAAGATGGACTGCTGCTGCCACAGCCCGCGACAGGCAGTCAGCCACGCGGGTTATCCTTACCGGCAACGTGCTGCAAGTCCGTAGTGAACTCTGAAATGTAGGACAGATGACGTTGCGGGGCGGCGAACCATGGCTTCAGCCACCTTTTGCCATAGCAAAAGTCAGCGGCTTGTGGTCCACAAAAGCAGTGAAGTGTCAACCTTCCAGCAGGGAACAAAAGTGTCTGATGGCGAGGTAGAGATCCAGCAGCTCCCGGTCGAAAGTGCTGTACTTCCCCGCCACTGGGGCGGAACTGACGGCTGAAGAAAGCTGGCTGCCACGGCCCCCGCCCGTCTCACCCCACTGCTCGTAGACAGCACCAACAGCGTAGTCTGAGGCGCTTGAGGTGATAGCGATGGAGGCCGTGGGAGAAGGATGCGCCAGCATGGTGGCGTTCGCCAGGGCTGCCTTAGTAGCAGCAAAAGCCTTGTCCCTGCTCTCAGTCCAGTCCACAGCGTGGTTTGGTTTACCTTTCAAGGCCTCGTGCATGAGCTGAGCGGCTCGAGGGATGAAGCGGTGGTAAAAATTCACCATGCCGAGGAACTCTTGCAGGGATTTGACAGTGACGCGCGTGGGAAATGCGTGACCGCCTCCACCTTTGATGGGAGAGGGACTGAAACCGTCCTTAGTGACTCTGTGTCCCAGGAAGTCAATGGTGGAGAGACCAAACTGGCACTTGGCAGGGTTGACAATCAGGCCATGTTGGCTAAGCCGCTCAAACAGGGTGCAGAGGTGTGCCAGGTGCTGAAGACGTGGACGTGCTCCGCTACCAGGATGTCATCCAAGTACACAAAAGAAAAGGCAGGTCCTGCAAAACAGAGTCCATGAGGCGTTGAAAAAGACTGAGCTGCGTTTTAAGGCCGAACGGCATGCGCAGGAACTCAAAACAAAACGGCGTGATACCACGCCGTTTTGGGAATGTCCAGTGAGTGTACAGGCACCTGATGATATCCCCGGACGAGGTGCACTTTGGAAAAATCACCTTACCAGCCAGATGCACTGAAAAATCCTGTATGTTCCGGGACTGGGTAGCGGTCAGGTGTCGTTTGCCTCATTAAGCGCCCGGTAGTCCCCACAGGGTGCCATCTGCCACCAGGTTTGGGGACGAGGTGGGGGGCGACGCCCATGGGCTGTTGGATCGGCGGATTATGCCCAGGTGTTCCATATTCGCAAACTCAGCCTTTGCCACGGCAAGCTTGGTCGGGTCGAGGCGCCGAGCATGGGCGTAGACAGGCGGACCAGTAGTGGTGAGATGGTGCTCCACACCATGCTTCACAGCAGATGCAGAGAAAGTGGGCTGAGTGAGGGCTGGGAAACCGGCAAGCAGACGGTGGAAGACATCTGAGGCTGAGAGCATGCTAGACAGTCTTATGGAGTCAGCCCCGCTCGTCGCCAAACACAATTCAACACATTACCTCCGTCCGTATATGCGGATGGGGCTACCATTAGCAGCTTCCAAAGGGGGCGGGGGGCCCCCGGTCAACATGTCCAAACGGGAAGCAGGTAGGACGCTCCTTGGTGCTCCCGTGTCGCAGAAAACCCGTCCGGAGATGCCGTCACGGATGAAAAGCAAGCAGCTGCCGCCGACGCCGACGCTCATGGCCACTACTGAGCGCCCGGCCCGGCGCGCTTCCGAAAATACACAGGCTTAACGGCATTTGTTAGCCTTGGTTCCAAACTTTCGCAATGTAAAAACACAAGCCTGAAGACAGTTGGGGGCAGAAGACTGCTGCTGAAGAGAAGTTGTTGCAGCAACAAAGGGTGGAGTCGCTGACGTCAGAGGAGCAATGTGCGTCGAAAAACGGCCACACAACTTCCCTGGCCTCGCCAGGAAAAATTTTATCAGCCTCTTCAGCCAGTCTCCGACAGTCAGTGATTGTGGTGTTGGCTAGTGCAGCTCTCACTTGGGAAGGCAGCTGACGCAGGAAAAGCTGGATGAACAAAAAATCTGGTCTGTGCTCACCCAAGAGATCCAGCATACGGTCCATGAGCTCAGACGGGCGGTTTGCTGTCCGCCAGTCCTTGAAGGGAGAAAAGCCTGCTGGCTCTCTCGCGTCCGACAGTTCAAACGTTTTCAACAGGTGGGCTTTGGCGTTAGCCGTATACTTCTCAGTTGCCGGAGGAGTTTTTAGAAGGCTCACCACTCTAGATGCCGTTGAATTTCCGAGGCCGTAGTAGTACTTTGTTGTGTCCGCGGTGATCTCCACCAGAGCAAACTGGCGCTTCAGTCTGGGCGAACCATGCCGATGCCGACGATTCCCAATAATTCGGGGAGTTTCAGGGTAACAGCGTTAGTGGTCATGATCGTTTCGTGTCTCTGGATCCATCCAGCAAACTAATGTCGGGGTCACCAGTGTGGAAATTGAAGTAGATTTACAAGAGGCAATTTCTCACGCGTTGATCAACATGCGTGGTATGGTTTTATTTTTAGCCAGAA
This sequence comes from Perca fluviatilis, assembly GCF_010015445.1. Classification (NCBI taxonomy): domain Eukaryota; kingdom Metazoa; phylum Chordata; class Actinopteri; order Perciformes; family Percidae; genus Perca; species Perca fluviatilis. The sequence continues at coordinate 7,204,075 of NC_053116.1, forward strand.
AACAACTCTACAAGGAAAAAGGCGCTGACCAGCAACAAAACCCCGTAAGGTGTCGTCATCACACATTCAGAACATTTAAAAGGGGCCGCGGTCCCTGAACAGTCATAATTACATAAAGTGACTAAGGACAGTAAATTACATGTATATGTATTACGTTTGTCACTGCATGTAGAACCATATTAAGAACAAGGTGCCGTTAATAATCAACAGTGTAGAACCACACACAACAAATAAGGTGAATTATGTATGTCACATTCACTACACGCTGTTGTGATTGGTCAACCATATTCAAATAAGCCACTGGGCGGGCTGTGTTTGCTTAGGCAGCACCTATGGGCAGCACAGATGAAAAACTGGGCTGGCTTTCTCAATCAGTGACATCACTAACGTTTTCAGGCAGAGAAGTCTGTTGAAAGGAAGCTCCATTTTGAGTGAAATGTGTGTCTTTGTACTTTATACATCTATATATACACTAAACTCACTCAAAGATGCACTGTAAACCCGGTTTCCATATCTAATCAAACATTTAAAGTATAATATACTTACAATTCAAATCGATTAAGTTTTGGTTGCATTACTAGCAAATGTAAGTATGGTATACTAATTTGTAGACCTAGTTGAGTCTGTGAATAACTTTAAGTGAAATGGCTTAAAATTCCCAAGTTTTTGTCATGACCATCTCTCTAGGCTACATAAAGTTACAACCAAGCCACAGGATCTGAACATAGGCTATTTTTTTTCAGAGTTGTATGTAATCACAGCAAAATTAGGCTACTAGGCTATTGTATTGTATTGTATAATAGGCATTTTTATTCATTAACACAAACTCACGGGGGTTTGTGCATAAATAAATTATATTACTAACATTATGGTTAACGTTAAGGGCCGTTGCTTCCATATATTTCAATTTAGTTTCTGAGAAATCACAATTTCTGTTGTTTCCGTATGTCTTAAAAAACACCAACTACAGTAGGCCTACTCATGAGTATCCGTGGCGACGTCGCTCTTTCATGCAATGCACGATGGGAACGTGAAAGCCGTCATACTTGCCCGTCCGTGGCTGTCTATGCTTTTGGCTGAGAAGACGTCACCTGCTTCGCGCACCGGACAGTCCAGTTGCTGCTAAAACTTCGCCAGAGACGGTAAGTAGCTTTGATCTCGCTCTCCATTGTTTAGCTAACGTTGCTGCTGAGGACTCAGTCAACTTAATGTTTCCGTGTTTGTGTGTGGATACAAGGGGATGTTGGTGAGTAGTGGGGCCGCTAATTTTAACTAGGTTGGCAGCCATTTTCACCTGCTAGCTAACGTTACAGTTTGAAGGTTTTTTTTCACTTGGGGCGCGCGCTGTTTGTGAGAAGTCCAAGTTAAGCAGTTTGACGTCGATGGACATTAACATTGTCACCCGTTAGCTAACTTAGCTAGCTACTTAGCTACTTTTCACACTGGAGGGCTTTTGTGAGAACGCGTTTAGTGAAAGACATTTTAATAAGTTCAACGGACATCACCTATAGCCACCGGTTTGAAATTGCCTTTCTTGCTTGAAACGCTTTGTGAACTTGGAAAACTGTCGTTTTAACCATAGACAGTATTTTAACCAGTTCAACGGGACATTTTTCACCTGTAGCGTCTTGGCGGTGACGCCCGCTTTGAACCGCTCTCGACATATTAAAAGGCCCACGGAGCGGAAGAAACGCGCATTAATTTGGGGGTCGAAGGAAGCGCAACACGTTAATAACGTTACATACTTTTTTCTTACTGAGGGGCTTTTGTGAGTAGTGTAAAACCGTTGTTGTAACCAGTTCAACTGGACATTTTTCACCTGTAGCGTCTTGGTGACACCGCCCGATCCACTGAAGGAGGGATACGCACTCGTGGGAAGAGTGTTAGTGACCACATTGGATTGTTTTTTCCTAGTATTAAATGTGAATGACAACTTTGACCCTTCATTTTATTATTGTCTAATGCATGACATAGGCTCCGCTTTAGTGATTATTGTACCTTCAACCTCTTAAGAGAAAGTGAATTGCACCGGATTAACGCTATGCAAACTGAGTATATTAGCAATACACCCCTAATAATGACATTATGGCTTTAATGTTAGCTAATTTGAAAATACAGGTATGTTGTTACAATAGACTACTGTAGCTTATATAAGTTCCCTTGTCTCTTATTTTCTTTGTTTTATTGTGTTGCAGGTCATGGGAAGAGATCCTTTTGAACCCAAGATCCTGAAATTGGCAACAAGCTGAATACCAATCTCTGAAAAATATGCTTTGGAAGTGTAAGTATTGCCCTCTTAACTGTGAAAAGAGAGCACAGCTATTTAAACATTATAGGCTAAAACATGGAAGTTATGCAAGAACAGAGCCCTTTCCTTGTTTACATCAGGAATGTCCATGTACATTTAAATCACTTAATGCACTAAAAGTACATTTGTCCCGCCTTCACACCAAAATTCCTGATCAGCAGCAACCACATGTAGATGCACCAGTTAAATTTAGCTGTCTGTCATGTGGGTTTGCCGAGTCTTGTTCTCAGACCGACTACTTTACTCACCTGCGTACTGCACACTTAAAAGTAAATCATAAAGTCAGGTGCCCATATAAAGACTGTAACTTTGAAACCAGTATCTACTCCACTTTCAAAGCACACAAGAGTAAAGTACACCAGGACCAGAACTGGAAAAGGTTCAAGTCAGAAATCATTGGTTTGGATAATGTAAGCGATGACAGTGATGCCGCACAAGACCAAATGTCACATGCTGATGATATGGACGATTTAGAAGATGTCAGTGTAGAAGCCAGTGAGAATGATCTTCGTAATTTAGAAAAACAGCTTGAGCACAACTTAGCATCTCTCCTGTTAAAGATGCAAACTGTCCTGCACATACCAGAGAGTGCTGTGCAAGAAATGATACAACAGCTTTGTCACAGCCACTTCTGCATAACAGAGTGAGGGCCGTACTGAAGAAATATTATGTTGACATTAACACAACAGTTGTGAGAGAGGTTACCAGTGTCGTGTCAGAAAGTAACATAATTGCATTTTGTGCTAAAGATGGATCCCTAGGAACTGCTAAAAGGAGAGCGCCTATGTATGCAGTGAGAGTTTCCACTTGTGAACCCCATTGAATATTGTGTGGAAAAGGCAAAAAACACTTGCATATGTCCCTATTGTTCCCATGCTCCAGAAGTTGCTGAACAAAACTGACATATTGAATAAAGCCATGTCAGAAAAAGTCCATGTCCCACAGGAATATAGATCATATGTAGATGGGCAGTGCTTTAATGAAAACTCTTCTTGCAAGGGATGAGTTCACAATTGCTCTTGGACTTTACATTGATGACTTTGAAGTAGCCAATCCTCTAGGAACATCAAAGCTGAAACATAAAATGTGTGCCATATACTGGGTCATTGCCAACATACCTGCAAAATATAGGTCAACCCTTAACTCAATCCAACTTGCACTACTGTGCAATACCTCAACAGTCAAAGAGTGTGGTTACGCTAAAGTTCTGCAACCTCTTATCTATGATCTTAAGTCATTGGAGCAAAATGGTGTTTACTTGGAACAACTAGGTGAGAGTGTGAAAGGCACTCTTATATGAGTAAAGTCTTATATGTTGCTGCTGATAATCTTGGTGCCCACTCCCTTGCAGGATTCCTGGAGAGCTTCACTGTTGACAAGTTCTGCAGATTCTGTTCGGCAAGCAGGAGTGACACAAACGCCCAAGAGGTATGTTCTGGTTTCTTTAAACTCCGAGACCAAGACTCCCATGATAAGCAGGTGCAGGAGGTGAGAGAGGACCCAGCATTGAGTCAGATTTATGGTGTGAAAAGAGCATGTCCTTTAACTGAGAATCTTGAGCACTTTCATGCAGTCACTGGTTACCCTCCTGACATCTTGCATGATATATTGGAAGGCATTGTTCCAACTGAGTTGTCCCTTTGTCTTAAAGACCTGATAGACAAGGGGTATTTCACACTAGAAATGTTAAATCAGGCCATCAGGTACTTTAACTACACATTTACTGACAAAACAGACAGACCTCAGATTATTGGAAAGGGATTTTCCGCCAAAAGGACCATTGGTGGAAATGCCCATGAGAATTGGTGTCTCATAAGGCTCCTTCCATTTCTTATTGGTCACTGTGTCCCTGAGGGTGACAACACTTGGGAAATTGTCATGCTTCTCAAAGATGTGGTTGAGCTAGCTGTTGCACCAAGGCATACTGAAGGGACACTGCATTTTCTGGACTGTAAAATAGCAGAGCACAGACAGCTGCTGCTGTCAACATTTCCAGATTTTCGTTTAAGGCCAAAGCATCACTTTGTGGAACATTACCCTCAGCTTGTTTTAAAAATTTGGTCCCCTGTCTGATGTTTGGACAATGCGCTTTGAGGGGAAGCACAAGTTCTTTTTAAAAAGGCAATTCGCAATGTGCAAAACTTCAAAAATGTTGCCATGACACTTGCTACCAAACACCAGAAAGCAGTCAGTTACCACCTTGACTGTAGCTCTTTTCAGACCATCAGTTGAGATGGCCAAAGGTTACCCCAGTTTTGCTTGCCTCTTTCCCTTTGGACGTTCAGAGAGTAATCCGCGCAACATTACAGAGCCTGGGTCGGTTCTTTAATGCGTCATCTGTCTGTGTAGATGGAATCAAATATCATCCAGGCATGATGCTCTCTACTGGCTCATGCTCAGGTCTCCCTGAATTTGCCCAGATTCAAAAGATTGTGGCTGTTAACACAGAAATTATGTTTGTTTGCCACAAAATGACAGCATGGTATTGTGAGCATTTAAGATCTTACCAACTTGTCTGTAATGAGGTCCCCTCTCTGGTTGTGGTTCAGATGTCAGACTTGAATGATGTCTTCCCATTATCAGCATATAGGGTACAAGGAGAACTTATGGTAACACTGAGACGATATGTTATTTGCTAAATAACTGTCTTTTATCATGTTTTCCCAGATGGCTGAGCAACAGAATATAACCATGAGGGTTATTGTCTCAGAGGGAGATATAAGAAAGATGACCACAAAACGACCTGACACACTTGACGATTTGATTGGCTGGCTCAAAGGCACTCTCCAAGCGAACTATAGTTTCACCTTACAGTACCAAGATCCTGAATTTAACAATGCACTGTGTAACCTCACCAATATCTCTGAGGCTCCCAGAGAAGCCAACAATCAAAATCATCCCTATGATTGAGCTTGTACCAATCTCAGGAGACACTGAACCATATAGTGACACAAGCAGCCAGGCAGACACAGAGATCCTGTCCAGCTCCTCTCTGGACAGAAGTTTTCAGTGGCCAGAGGTATTTGACGTTCCCAAATTTTCGGTTGATGTTGAGTACAGACTTCGTCAAGGTAACCTGTTGTATCTCAGGGATGGAACCTATCTTAAGGTGACAAAAGAGTTGAAACATGATATCCTTGAGAAACTGGCTGAGACCATGTATGCATTTAAAGCATACCCAGCAAAGGAAGATTTTGAAGCCGTTGCAAAAGCCTTAGTACAAACCCACCCGTGTCTCAAAGAATCAGGGTCATCCTCCGGCTGGAATGGATGGAAGAACAGTCTGAAGTTCAAGATGGGTAATTATAGAACCAAAATGCGCCAGCTTGGACGAGTTGATGTCACTGTCAATGGTGGTAAACGTGGAAGGTACACTGAAAATGGCGAACCTCCTCACAAAGGCATAAAGAAGCCAAAGGGAAATGAAATTTCTACTACCTGAATATCCAGAGGGGAGGGATGACCACAACCTGGAAGAAGCTCGCCAGGTTTTGGTCAATGAAATGATGAAGACAAAACCAAATGGGTCCCTTGTGAAGAAAGAAATGGACCTGACGTTTGCGCTTCGGAGAAAAGAAGTTGTCCTAAACAAGCCTGCCATCAGCCAGATGTTACATCGATGGCCAGCTCTTTTCACAGAAAGCCAGGTACGTATGTTGAGTGTTTAAAAAAGACGTATGTGTCACTGTAATGTTGAATACAATTTTTTTCATAGATTGTTTTTAGCTTCTTATGCAATACATGTTTTGTTTCAGGTTTGTTACGAGTTCACCAGAGTGGTGGGGAAAAGTCTGCAAGAGAATTTCTTTGATGAACTTGACCGTTTCTCTCCAAGGCTGATGGACCTCTTTAGGAAGAAGAAAGGCCTGACCGGCCAGCTTTTGGCTGAGCTTTTACGTCAGACAAAGGTGGGTTTGACTACATTAATCTACTACCTCTTTCCTTTCTCTGTTCATCTCTTTTGTCTTTTCTTTCTTCTCTGCTCTTTATCTTCTCTTTCTTTCTGTCTCTTTCTTTCTTTCTTTCTTTCTTTCTTTCTTTCTCTTCCCATCTCATTTCCCTTCCTTAATTGTCTCCTTTCCTCTCTTCATTACCTAATTTTCTTTTTTGTCCTCTCCATTTTGCTCTCCTTTTGTCCTCTTGTACATAAACATTGTGTGGAATTTCTGGAATTAATTTGATAAATACATGAGAGTATCCTTAGCAAGATATGTTTTGACTCTTGTGTCCACTATCTTGCAGACCACTGAGCCAACAGACATCAGGTGCCTATGTCTTTGGGGGATTGCCTGTCATCTTGGCGGATGATTCTTCTGCCTTCTTCAAGACATGCTCTGTAAGTTTAATTTTTTTTGTAAATGGTTCAGTTGCATGCTCCTTTTGTCTAATGTTTAGCTGTTAATGAATACTAGGGTTGGGCATTGTTTGGATATTAACGATTCTGATTCCAATTTCGATTCTTACTTTCAATTCTGGTTCTTATCGATTCCGATTCTTTGAGTGGTGGAGTTGAAACGGGTCACATGCTTATTTCACAAATAAGAGGAACGTTTTATTTTGATTCAAAGGTGGGTTGCACTTTGACGGGGCTTTTTCAATGTAAAATAGCACCGGAAACCAAAACTTGCGCATGTTAAATTTGGAACCCATGATCAGATTTGAAACCAAATCCTCCAAACGATTCCAATAAAGAAACGATTACAATGGAATCGTAATTTTTGAAACGATTCCAAGTAGGAATTTGTTCTCAATGCCCAACCCTAGTGAACACTGCCATTCATTTTCTGAATTATTTGATCAGCATCAGTGTCTCCATTAAGTCTCTATTTTATGGCCGAACAAAGATAGCTTACCCACTTTCAGTCCCAGTCCTATTGAAAAGAAGTAGAAAATTGCTCCCAATAACTAAGGTTGTATGAATCCTTTTACATTTGCCCAATTAGTTTTTTGACTTTACTGTCACCAGTTGGAACTTGTGAAAATGTTTTTGGGTCTTTAACTCAAATGGGGAGTTCTGATTGCACTTGTTAGATTATGGTTGCTCCAGTCATGAACTAACTTATTGTGTATGTTACTTTCAAGTGGTAAAGTTAAAAAAATAAATAAAAAATAAAAGCAATTAAGATGAAAGGGACTGAGAGTCATTAAAAAAAAAAAAAAAAAAATAGTTTCAGCACGACTGATTGAAAGTGGGTAAACTCCATATTTGGGGCAAAGTGTTGCAACCTGTACAGATCCGAATATGGCATTTGATAAAAATTCAAGACTGGTATCGTCCTTTTAATATAAATTACTTTCAGTGTGGTTTATATTGTACAATGCTTTTCATTATAAACCGTCACAGGTTATTTTTGGTGGACAAAACACCATTGTCTAACTGGCATGTTTATGTCCTTGTCAAAATGTTTTTTCCACTGTTAGGATGTAACTGACAAGGACTCGTACAGTGACACTCCAGTGGGAATTCTCTGCCTTGGTCAAGAAAATACCCAGCTCAACCCATCCAGAGTAGGGATCATCTTGGAAGGGTCTGTGGTAATGGATGAACTGGCCAACCTGCCTCAGGCCTTCTGTGTCCTTTTCGGACTGATCTATGCCCTGCACCTGGACTACCCCAAGTGCATGAAAAACACTTTCAACTTTATTCAGCAAGTAATGCTCAAACTGGGTAGAAGTGAGCTGGTACCCAAAATTCAAACTTTGAAAAATCAGCTGGAAGCATAAAACGGGGTTAGAAATGGCTCTACTACTGTTCCAGGTTTGTTTGGCCCAGTTTGTAACGTTGTACTTTTATGAAAACATGTTTACTGTTGTGTACGGTTTGGGGTACATGTGTCCTATGGTATTTGCCCTGATTTTTGCACAAGATTCCATGACAGGCTTTGATAAAATTTTATTTCAAATGAGTTGGGTATTTTAGTTACATTACCAACTAAAAGGCAGATGTCTTGGTGCATTTTGGATTTTCAAGATATTTTAGTCATGTTTAGTAGGGCTGTGCTCGATTGAAGAAATACTTAGTCGACTAACAGTCATTCAGTTGTATCGATTAGTTGAATTAATCGGCAGATCTGTAAATCTGAGTTTCTCTGCAAAGAGTCATGCAAAAACCACTTTAATTCTTGTGTTTATCAGAGATGTGCTTGTATGTTTCGTGGAAATAAGTCATTCAGCATGAAAAAGCATCAAACATGACTAATGGACTAAAGAAATCTAAATTGACTAAGACCAAAACGACCGATTAATCGACTAAAGGGAGCAGCCCTAATGTTTAGTCATATAAATGGGAATGTTAAAAAAAAAGTTAAAATTTTCCCCTAACAGGAGTGTAGGCTATAATACAGTTTTAATGTGATTTGTGTGATAATAATAATGTGATAATGGTGTACGTATGCTTGAGCATGTAAGTGTTTTGTTAGAATAGAGGCATGATGGTGCTAGACTTCAGGGCATGAAGACACACATTTTGCCACTGTTTCAGGCTTATGATTCAAGGTTGTTAAAGCGAGGGGACAACAACCTGTAATTTAATTCTGTTTTCAAATAAAACAGTAAAAAATTGACTTTTGTATTGCGTATGTCTTAATTTATATGTTGTAGTTTAGCACATTCAATGAATACAAAGGTTTAGTTACTTTAACTTAAAATAGTAAGTGGAGTTCATGTGACATGGAAATTGATATTACAGGAGATTGTAAGTGAAATCAACTTGGCATTCAGTGTTTTGAACTTAAAATAATAATTCCACTTTCTTACCGCATTTAAGTTAAATGCACTCAAGTTTTCATAACCCATTACTTAACATTTTTAAGGCAACCGGTTTCCTCAAATTTTTTAAGTGAATTCAACTTATCCGGGCTTACAGTGTGGGAAAAATTCAAAAAAGCATATTAGGGGTTCTTTAAAGCAAATATGATGAATGTTTGCTGGTTTTAGCGTCTCAAATGTTAGGATTTGAATATCTTTAGACAGATGGTTAAATACAACAAGCAATTTGAATACAGGGGAATTAAAGTGGGCATTTTTACCGTTAATCTGTTCACTGATAAAATGATGAATTGACTGCAGATTGCCAGATAATTTAAATGCTACCTAGCTGCAGCCCACATGTAGACACTGTACACTGGGATGTATTACAGGAAAGTTTCAAAAGTCTGCTAGTTGTTTTTTGTAAATCTGTACCGGTAAACAAACCAGCGGCTGCCTGAAAGATGGGAAAAGATGCGGAAAAAAAAAATGTTTTGGCACTTGTGTTTCTTTTAACGATGGGGGTTTGGGTCTCAGTTTTCTCTCCTGCTCTAATTAAGGTAGTGAAGAAGAACCCAGCGCTGCACAGTTTGCACTGAGACACTCCAGAGCAGAGGCGTATATTTATATTGTTATCTTTGTGGAAAAAGTAAATTTTTGGCAAGAAAAAAGCAGAAATTGATGAGATATGAAAGATGGTAAAAGAAGCCCTCTTTCTAAATAATTATATGTTACAATAAGACAGTTTGAGAGTAAAAACGGCCCACGATGGTCCAAAGTTTTCTTCTCTACATTAGAGATTTGTGATATTTATTCTATGCAGCTTTTATTCTGTCATCCTCCTCCTCGGTGTGTTTACCTGAAATGTGCCACAGCATTGATTTCCACCTCCGTTATTTAAAACTCACGTGTTGTGTTTAGTTTGTTTTGTATCTAAATTATCATTTTATTCTTTTTTTAGATCTATAAGGTTGTCAAAGGGAATTATTAAGTGTTTGTCTTCCATTTGTAATGATTGTTTTTACATTTTAAGTTATAGTTTATTCTACGTTATGTTAATTTGATTTTTATATGTTTTGATTTCTTTTTGGCCAGTATGGGCGAGCAGCAGCAGGCTTCACATGAAGTTGATGTATGTAAATATGATTTCTGTAGTTTAAAGTTAGTTTAAAACCACATTTAAAGAACGTGACTACAATCTTCTCTACAATGAAGTTTTTACCCAGTCAAGTTAAAGTCTGAAGATACTGTTTCCTGAACACAAAGCTGCTCCTGCTTATGTAAACTGTTCACAGGGTTTTATCTCCAAATCTATTTAATATTGAACAGAACATCAGTATTTATATTACTGTCATCCTAAAAACAACAGAAGTTTATGTGTTTAGATATAGTGGACGCACAAACTGGCCTGGTTCCTGTTTCTTAAGGCGGCACGCTACTCAGAAACATAAAGTAAGTGTAAAACCACATTTTGGTCATGTCTACAATCTTCTCTGTAATCTGCCACTCCAAAAATGTTTCCTCTTCTGTACAATGAAGTTGTTACCCAGTCAAATGAAAGTCTAAAGACACTGTTTCCTGAACCCAAAGCTAAAATCCCACCACAGTTTTGACTTACATTCTTCTGAGAACTGGCTTCGGTCGAAAGTGTAAACTGTAGACACTTCGGTAACACTTTACTTGACAGTACCGACATAACCATGACATGACACTGTCAAAACTATGACATGACACTGTCATGAATGTGTCATAAACCTTATAAACAAGTCATAAACGTTTATGACTTCTGTCATTACAGCCCGGTCTCATGGAAGTTCGTGTAAATGTGACGTTATTTGAATCTATTGATACGTGTTCACGGACACGTTTTTGTCGTTTTTTACGTGGTGGACAACACGAAAATGTGAACTAATGTGTAATGAAAACATTCTTTGACCTCAAGTAAAGTGGTACCAATTGTATTTGTCATTAAGATATCATGGATAAGACCTGCTGTCATGACAACATTATAACAGTGTAACGAAAATATTCTTTGACCTCAAGTAAAGTGGTACCAATTGTATTTGTCATTAAGATATCATGGATAAGACCTGCTGTCATGACAACATTATAACAGTGTAATGAAAACATTCTTTGACCTCAAGTAAAGTGGTACCAATTGTATTTGTCATTAAGATATCATGGATAAGACCTGCTGTCATGACAACATTATAACAGTGTAACGAAAATATTCTTTGACCTCAAGTAAAGTGGTATTAAACAGAAATATGGCATACATACAGATAAACTAACTGAAAGAATAAAGTGTGCACACAAAAGAAACCCTTTTCAGTTCTATGAGCTCAATTGTTCTTTGATGACAAGAGTTCAGAGATGTTCAACATTGGGGCCCATATGAGTTTGGTTTCCGTTTGTCCTTCCACCATGAAGAATAAATCAAGGGAAATCCGTCTACGTTCAGAGTCTCGATCCTGTAGCTCGCCACCCAGCCCACTGAACTGGGAATCTCTAAACCCTGGAAGTCTCTGGGATGTGAAGAATCGATGTGATTCAATATCCCTCTGTGGACTGGGCCTCCCCTGCGTAGCCTTTTCACCTCCTCCACCTGTAGATAAGGCCAAAAAAGTTCTCTCAATTACTTCATTCATATAAAATCAATTGCTTAGGCTACAATGAAAATAAAATGAGGTCATATTTCAGTTAACCCCTATTGAAATATCTAAATCTCTATTCAGTTTGTACAACCGTTCTTAAATTTCTTCTCTTAGGTATCAAACGTATATAAATCCCTTTCATATACCAAAAGCACATTTATATTAATAGGCAACCTTTCTACAAACAATGCATTTCTAATTCAAGTTGTATGGAACCTTAGTAACATTAACACTATCCTAAATATAATTGCATAAATTGCATGTAAACATCTCTGAAATTGTATTATTTTCCCATAACTTAAGCTACAGTGTTGTAATCTAGAGGCATTAAGACTTGCGTGCGTTATTTATCCCTCCCTGTAACTGTGTAAAAGAATGCACTAAAAATTAGCCTCTTTAAGTTAGCTACTTCACCATAAACTCCAGTTAAACAGTTACAACTCACAATTTGTACTAACATTCATTCAACAAAAACTCACTGCTAGCAATAGTGTTGAAAAGCAACATTACTTTTGTTGAAGTTAAAAAGTTTAAACACATTGTTGTGTGTCAGTTTTAATCACATCTATACTAAATTAGCATTGGTCTGGTTCACACCGTCTGTAGCTTCTAAAGAATTAATTAGGTCATGGCTGTTATTTAGCATACTGTAGGAGACTCATTGTCCCCACAGGAAAGGTAACTGCTAGACGTGATTAGAACAAAGGAAATGCAAACTCTGTAAACTTGAATACAATCAACACTTCCATGATAATCAACCTTAGTCTGTGACCTGGAGTAAACCTAAATTCAGGTGTGTCCTTATCCTGAGGGACAGGATAAATGGGTGCTCCTGAGATGATCTCAGGACTGTTCTTCTGTGACTCCACAAGAGAAGCATGAGAGCAGTCCGCTGTCAGCTGCAGTGTAATATTTGTGTTTTCTGTTGACTGTCGTTTTCACCGTGTTGTTTTATTAAACCTCTTGCTTAACTTCCAATTCGAACCTAGCCTCTCCTTCGTCCTCAGAAATCTAAGAACACGTCATTTAATGATATTCTAACACTTTCCATAACCAATAGACAGAATCATTAGCCTTTTCACAGGCAATATGCAGTAGCTAGTCTGCTAGCCTTTTGTGGCTAATTACCCTATTAGCATATGAATACAGCACCTTAGCTAACCCGTTAGCTTAATGCTATTAGCACCGATTAGCATGGATGCTAGCAAACTCTAGTGTTAAGGAGTGACTCACCATTTTACTGCCTATAACTCCGTGACGATAGTTGATTCAGGCACAGCTCTCTTTCGCTCTATTTACAACAAGGTATAGACAGTATTAGATAGTATTTAGTATGTAGAATTGATTTATTTCACTAACTGGCGTTACTTACTGAGTGAATAATGGCAGCCTCCTACATTCTGATGCAGGCGCCAAAAGGGATGTGAGGAGACGTAAATCTGAATGGTCAGCTCACGGACCCAAGTTCCCCCATTGGCTTATTTACAAACCCATCAAAGTGTTTTTCAAGCTTTCAGGTAAATAGGAGGATGCTGCCGTTATTCACTCAGTAAGATAAAAAGAATGATAGTTAGTGAAATAATCTTCTGGCTCTGACATACACACTCGCAGAACAACATCAGCAACACAAGCCCTGATGTCCAAACCAACAATAAATTCTGTTTTTATAGATACACTTTGCAGCCTGCACATACATCTGATTATCAACTCTAAATATACAACCATCTTCCTCAGGGTAGCTTTATTAGAATTAAGAAAAGAGACAAAACTCAGACAATAAATAAAAAAGAGCTGTGGACACCATGGAGGGTGCAACAAGTATTATTAGGGTACATAAACTAAAGGTACCTGGAGCTGTGTGTTTCTGTCGAGGCTGCTCGCTGGCTTCAGGGGAGGCTGATGAAGGTGTGGAGCTTAAACTCTGTGATGTCATCAGTGTGGAGGCTGATGAAGGTGTGGAGCTTAAACTGTGTGAGGTCATCAGTGTGGAGGCTGATGGGACTGATGGTGAAGAAGGTCTGAGAGGAGAGGTTGGAGCTGTGAAACAATAAAAACACAATCAAACAGTCAGATAGTGATTGTAGAGTAGAGATCCAAAGAAGTGGTGATGATCAGATGCTCCCTGCAGAGAACTCTGTGCTAACATCCATGTGTTTTAATCCCACAGCTAAATGCAGAAGGTCATCAATGGGTTTGGTGCAACTAGATTCCAATCAGCTGCAGTGTGGGACCGTTTGAGTTTATCACATATTTTACACATCAACTGTTAGAGGAGCATTTATCAGAGTTCACAATGATGAAAATATGCAGCTCTAAATACAACTGTTAGACTAAACATGTTGAGTTATTTGAAACATCAGCAGCTGTCAGTGAACAGTTAATAACATGACTCTCAGTAGAAACTCACCATCTGTAACTCGGATCTCTGAGCTGTGTCCTCTTCTGTCTCAATGAGAATGTCTCCATCTTTACATTCATCCTTACAAAAGATCTTCCTATATCCAGAGAAAGTGAAGGAGCATCTAACTGTGATGTTTCCTCCTTCAGTTCCTGTAGTCTCGATGATTTGTGCATTGATGAGACCAATGTTTCCATCCTGCAGTGCTGTTAAAAAGATGAACAATCAATAGTTACTATCTGTACTTCCTGGAAGATGTTGCAGTCTGATTTGTTTCACATTTCCATAAATCATACATAGATCCCCACAGTCATACTGGGAGCTGCCCAGTTCGTGTTTGTGACCAGAGGTGGGTAGAGTAGCCAAACATTGAACTCAAGTAAAAGTACTGTTACTTCAGAATAATATGACTCAAGGAAAAGTAACAAGTAGTCATCCAAATAATTACTTGAGTAAGAGTAAAAAAGTACTTGGTGAAAAAACTACTCAAGTACTCAGTAACTGTTGAGTAACGTCTGATTTATTTTTTAACACAAGCATTCAATCAGACAGACAAAAATACAAAATAATTATCTTTAGGCAAATTATAGTTCATCCAATCAATAAAACGAATTAAAATTAATTAATTAATTACAAAATAGCTTAAATTAAAATAATCCAGGTAAATGCAAGTACTTAAAAAATAAAATCAATAAAATAATAATACATAAAAAATAAATAAGCACAAGTAACACAAATTTCCAAACTTTTTTACCAGGCTCTGCAGGCAGAACTAGAACAAGGTAATGTAGCTGCTGTTTGGCACTTTTACTGAGGTAACCATGCTTTCATTATGAGGCTAGAGGCCTGGACTACGAAGTAAGATTTGGGGTTAACGAGGTAACTTCAGGTTCAACCCAGGGTTTTCTGTATCACGAAGGTGGATGACTTGATACCGGGTTCAATCGCCGTGGTAACTCATGCTGGACGCTTAACCTGGTCGGGAGCAGGCTATGTTGGAGATCAGAGATCAACCGGTGTAAAAGCACCGCCTACTGACCAATCAATAGGCCTACTCGATTGATAACGGCATCACCGTTCTTATAGAAGATCAGTCGGAGCGGGGAGAGAGAGAGAGAGGGGGAGAGAGGGGTGCGCTCATACAAAAAACATTTAGAGACAGACAACCCCGTTAACATTCCCTGATGGGTATATTTATGAAATAAAAAGATTTTAATGGGAGGGAATTACATATCGGCTATTTCTTGGCTTCTTGAGCCATGTGTTGCCAATGCGCACAGCTGTTTGAATTATCCATCCATCCATCTTCGTACGCTTATCCGGTGTCGGGTCGCGAGGGGAGCAGCTCCAGCAGGGGACCCCAAACTTCCCTTTCCCGAGCCACATTAACCAGCTCCGACTGGGGGATCCCAAGGCGTTCCCAAGCCAGGTTGGAGATATAATCCCTCCACCTAGTCCTGGGTCTTCGCCGAGGCCTCCTCCCAGCTGGAAGTGCCTGGAACACCTCCCTAGGGAGGCGCCCAGGGGGCATCCTTACCAGATGCCCGAACCACCTCAAATGGCTCCTTTCGACGCGAAGGAGCAGCGGCTCTACTCCGAGCTCCTCACGGATGACTGAGCTTCTCACCCTATCTCTAAGGGAGACGCCAGCCACCCTCCTGAGGAAACCCATTTCGGCCGCTTGTACCCTGGATCTCGTTCTTTCGGTCATGACCCAGCCTTCATGACCATAGGTGAGGGTAGAAACGAAAAGTGACCGGTAGATTGAGAGCTTTGTCTTCTGGGTCAGCTCTCTTTTCGTCACAACGGTGTGATAAATTTAATGTAATACCGCACCCGTTGCGGCGATTCTGCGACCAATCTCCCGCTCCATTGTCCCCTCACTCGCGAACAAAACCCCAAGGTACTTGAACTCCTTCACTTGGGGTAAGGACTCATTCCCTACCTGGAGTAGGCACTCCATCGGTTTCCTGCTGAGAACCATGGCCTCAGATTTAGAGGTGCTGATCCTCATCCCAACCGCTTCACACTCGGCTGCGAAACGATCCAGTGAGTGCTGAAGGTCACAGGCCGATGATGCCATCAGGACCACATCATCTGCAAAGAGCAGCGATGAGATCCCAGCCCACCGAACTGCAACCCCTCCCCACCCCGACTACGCCTTGATATCCTGTCCATAAATATTACAAACAGGATTAGTGACAAAGCGCAGCCCTGGCGGAGGCCAACCCTCACCTGAAACGAGTCCGACTTACTGCCGAGAACGGTTTGAATTATGTTTTTTATATTTTTTATTTGCTCTCACGATCAATTCCATTGCCAGGGTTGCAACTGCAAATAGGCTAAAGCAACGACAGTTTATGGAAAGGACAAGTGTAATTATGGTCAGATAGTGATATTGATAAGAGTTGTGATTTACGCATCTACAGTGACGCCTATTTTTTTTTGCCAGTTGTCCTCTTGTTTTAGGAAGCAGCGACTGTATTGCGTTTTGCCTGTAAAACTGTGTCTGTGTTGTTCATATTTATGTAGAATTATAGTTTGCTCTTCTTATGTTAAATATGTGGCTATTGGTCATGTTGTGCAAACATCGCCTCTTTTATGTGAACGCGCGCCGCTGGATTGGGAAACCCTGGGTTGATTGAACTAGTTGATAACCACCGTTGTGACACAGTTTGCGGGACCGCGGTTGTTAGGTTAGGTGAAGCCGGGTAACTGAAAGAAATCCAGGGCATGTTGATCTGGATTGGTAGTACAAGCGGTTGATTCTGACATTTTTGTTTTGCTACGACTGTAAAGCTGACCCGTCCGTTCTCTTAATACATCCATGGTCCGGCTGAGATTGAGTACGGTCACGTGACGAGACTCCACAACTACATTTGATTGGTGAAACACAGTCATGTGGTAGAGCCTTTAGTGGAAGTCTCTCTCTCTGTCAAAATAAAACATTAAAATGAGGCGTACGCGGGGGGATAAAAACAATAGGCTCGTTCGAGATGAACTGCGCCTTGCCTGTAAGTAGACGAGAGCAGGCGGCAGCAGCCGGGGGCGGAGACAAAACTCCGCTCTGAAGTCGGACAGTTTTCCAGCTGATTCCAGCAGCCTTCAGGCTGAACAGGAAGTGACAGAAACACTGTGGTCCTATTCCGATTTAATAAAATGTTATCAGACCCATATATCAGCTCCTACACAGTCTCCAGTTGTTTTAATTATGACAGAGTAGCTGTCAAAATTCTCTACATGTGATCTGTTGCTGATTTTAATTAATAACACACTGTAGATGATCCGTAATCTGAACAGATTTAGTCTCTCTGACTTCTAAACATCATTATCAGCCACACAACATGTGTTCTGTTCAGAATAAGCCTTTAAATCAGACAAATCACAGTTAAAATCCCTCCGATTGAAAATCAATAAAAAGTTTATATAAAACGTCATCATTTTGAGTCGATTCTGAACCAATCAGCTGTTCGATCAGCTGAGAGGCCGGCGTTTCCCAGCATGCACTGGGTCCGCCTGGCTCTTGCAGTTGGTGAAAAGCAACTGCGCTGCCTGCGTCTCAGAACTGCGTCCGCCTTGGTCTCGTGAGATTATCGTTGCCCACGTGTGCATGACGTCAGAACAAGTCGGGATTAAGTCGGATACAAATCTAACCGGCATGCATTGGGCGGCGATCGCCGGTGATCGATTCTGCGCAGATCTGGCTCATCTCGAACGAGCCTATTGACTCGTAGAATACCAAAGAGGTAAAAAGAAAAGTAACGAGCTCATTGTAGCCTAATGTAGTGGAGTAAGAGTACAGTTTCTTCTTCACAAATCTACTCAAGAAAAGTAAAAAGTATAGAGATTTAAAACTACTCCTAGAAGTATAATTTTTTCAAAAACTTACTCAAGTAAATGTAACGGAGTAAATGTAACTTGTTACTACCCACCTCTGTTTGTGATTGAGGGGTAACAGTTTAAAACAACAGAGATCTGGATTCTTTCAGATTTCAAGCATTAAAATAATCTCACAGTCTGACTCTGATTTAATGTTCCCCAGAGAATAAAAACAACTCAAAAAGCAATCAAGTGATTCAGTCAACAATAATGAAACACATGAAAACATTACTGTGTTCAGACAGAAAGGGAGGTCAGTTTTAGAGACAGCACGATTACATACAAAGTCAAAGTTTGAGTTTATCCTGGGCTTTATGAATCTACCTCGAAACAAATCCAGACACAGTCAGAAGGACAGAAAGTTAGTTTGTTTGGAGCAAATCAACACAAACTGTCAAACCGGTACGAATGATACATGATGATAAGCATAAACATTATTGAGTGAGAGTTATGTTAATGAAAAAAAATTCATTATGCCGATTGATTTTGATTGATCATTACTTGTCTGATTATTTTCAAAAGATTGATTTTCTTCTCAACTATTTGCAGCTGTAGTCAGATAGCAGCTCCACTCGGGGCAGATGGAGCTACAGAGTTCAAACAAACGTACCTTTTTGTTTTATCTTTTGTCATTTTATTTGCCTCTGTGAAATACCGAAACTTAACTAAACCGGGATGAGAACCGACAATGTTGACATCACCACCAGACATATTGGAATTACTGAACAAATTGGAGTTGTAGGCAGAGTTGCAGTTGGTGAAAAGACTACCAACCAGACTACACTAGAGTGGAAAACTTTCTTCAACACACCAATACATAAAACCAGACTGTCCCATAATAATCATGGGGGAGAGGGGTGAGGAAACAGGGAGGGCTATATGTTCATATCTGCTTGGGGAGTGTAGTCTATATTATTTAGGAGAGCAGGGGAGGGTGTCTTAACTTTTACTCATCCCATGATTATATTTTTCTCATTTTTTCTGGCTAAAATATATTGAGGTGCTCAAGTCCATCAGCACCAACAGAGTCATCACCACAGTAACATGCCAAATCATTTAGCATCAATAGAGAGCAGCTGCAGTTTTACTGTTTTTTAATGTTTGCCTTAAATATATTGTTTTTATAAAATGTTGAGAGGGTAATGAACTTTTTTCCTAAGTCAACAGGAGGGTCCAAAGGAAATACTGAAAAGGCTGCAAAGGGCTTTTTAGGAATATAACATTCAGCCTCCCTCCCACCAAAAGAATTTGTTTACAGTCCCTATAGCAGAACAAAACGTGTAAGAAATTGTACTGTACAAAATGTTATTTAGACAAAATGTAAACCTATAAAATGTTATATTTTATATATTAGTACATATTTATTTAAGTGCATTCCCAGCTAACAAAAATATGTTCTAAGAACGTTGTAGGAACGTTGATTTGAAATGTCCTAAAAATGTTGAAATGTCCAGTTTGCTTAACGTTGCTGGAACGGTATCTTAAGGTTAGAAAAACGTTGCTGGAACGTTAGCATAACGTTGCTGGAACGTCATCTTAAGGTTAGAAAAACGTTGCTGGAACGTTAGCATAACGTTGCTGGAACATTTTTATGTTCTTGAAATGTTCCAAATAAACGTTATTTGAATGTTTTATTGTTAATACAATTTTTGGGGAACGAACGTTCCTGAACTTTATACTAACGTTCCAGCAACACAATGCTAGCCTTAAGATAATGTTCCAGCAACAGTATTGTAACGCTAGTTCTTGTTAGCGTTAACTATTAACTCGTTGTTATTAAATATATATACTTTCGGGCCGTGGGTAGAGAAAGAGCACGGAGACAGCCTCGACTGTAAAAACTTGGTTCACTTTAATGACACCACTCAAGTGTAGGACAACTCAAGACTAACCACAAAACATGCTTCATCATCTCAACATCATATCCCTCCGCCAACATAACTGTTACTGAATTACAGGCAGGGCATAACAAGTTAGATAGTTCCCTTGTTAACTCAAGGAACAGAATACATTATGAAGCTACAATTAATGAAAATATGTGACTTATTTCAGTAAGCCTAAAAAGGTTATCTGTTAACTAAATCGTCACAAAACAAATGTCATCTTACATTCTTCCCTTTCTTCAAATGAAATGTCCCCATTTCAACAAATCTCATCTCATAACTGAAACATTAAACAAAAGCAGCACTCTACAAATGTAAGAAAAATTGCAATAACATGCACCTGCTTTGAGTGAAAACATTGTGCTTATTCTGCTATAAATTAACTAAAATATGTTATAGGTAGTACTGATTTACCATAATACTCCACAATGTCAACTTCCAACCAGTAAAATACCTTTATAACAAAACCATAAAACCCTTTTTTTTTTTTTTTTTTTTTGTATAAACACTATCCACACGAAAAAAACAAAATCAACACAAATGGCAAATGTAAACTGCCATAAACAGTCCCTTTTCAGTTATAAACAGTCCCTTTTCAGTTATATAAGTGGGAGGGGGTTGCTCACAGCATGAGCCGCTGTGGTCTCCGAATAACCCGTCCCGAACGAGTGGTGGAAGGGTCACCAGAATGTGTCCCAACAGGCACTGTGGAAGCAGCGGCAGGCAGTTGGTTCTGCTGTGGCTGGACTCGTGAGACGCGTCCGGACGGTCTCCGCAGCAGGGGAACAGAGGGGCAGGCAGGAGCAGAAGCCTGTCCGAGGTCAAGAGGTACAGAGTACATGGGGAGCGAACCAGACAATGATGTGTACCTGGGGAGAGTGTTCATATGCTGCTGAGGTACAAGTTGTTTCACTGGCATCGACGATGTTTCCAAACTAGACCGATAAGGCTTCAATCGATCATAGTGAACAACTTTTGGTCCAGCCTGAGAATGTCTCAAATCCAAGAGTTTGTATATGACTCCCTTGTCATCTGATGAGATGACTTTGTATGGTCCAGTCCAGTTAGGGTCAAGTTTCTTTCTCTGTGTAGTGGGATCATCCATCCATACCAGATCTCCACATTGATAAGGTTTGAACTTCACATGTCTATTGAAGTAGTACTCACGCTTCAGTCTCTGCTCCTCACGATGACAGTGAACAGCCTGAAAAACTGTGTCAAGCCGTTTCACCAATTCTGAGCCATAGTTCTTTGGAGTCTGTGGTGGTATTGGCGTAGAGAGTGTCACACTAGCAGGAACACGAGGTTCTCTACCATGAGCCAGAAAATAAGGTGAGTATCCAGTACTAGAATGTGAAGTAGAGTTGAAGGAGAGAACCACTGCTGGCAAATAGTGGTCCCATTCACCGCCATTATCATGAATGAGTTTAGCCAACTGTCCCTTTAGAGTCCTGTTAAATCTCTCAACCATCCCATTTCCACGGGGGTGGTATGGTGAGGTTCTTTTCTTGTTGATGTTCAGTCTCTGACATACTGTTTGAATTATTTCAGATTCATATTGTCGTCCCTGATCTGAAAACAGTTCTTCCGGGACACCATGTTCAGGAATGTATCTTTCACAAAGTAATTGTGCTACTGTAGTTGCTTTCTGATCTGACATAGGAAAAGCATTAACATACTTCGTAAAATGATCTTGCACGACAAGCACATACTTATGTCCTTGGGAAGTGAGTGGGAGCTCAGTAATATCTGTGCATACAAACTGGAAAGGTCTTTCTGCTTGTATGGATTGCAGAGGAGCTCTGTGTTGTGGGACAGGTTTTCTGTATGCTTCACATGTATGACACCTATCACAAAAATCATCTATATCCACCCTCATGCTCGGCCAATAGCACATGGTTAGAGCTTTCTTGAATGTGCGATCAGCGCTATAATGACCAGAGCAGGGCGTGCCATGGAGAATGTTCATTGTCTCTGTAACAAGTGCGGTGGGAATCAGTACTTGATACACAACTGTCTGTCCTGGTGCAATGTGAGCTTTACGACAGAGCATGTCATGACACAGTACGAGTTTAGGGAATTGCCACCAGAGTTTTCTTTGGATTTTCCCTTTTACCTGTCTAAGGTAAGGACGTTTGTGTTGTTGTACCCATTTGTACACTTCTGAGAGAATGGGGTCAGACAGTTGATTAGCTACAATGTCATTACCTTGACCAGAAAGTGTGTGTTGTAACACTTCCACACCTACATTGGTTGGCTGAACAATAGCAGAATCTAGTTCTGCACAGCAAACCTGATCCGTGGTGCTGATCATAGAAGAAGGCTGCACTGGCATACCGTTCAACTGTGGAGCAGGAGGATGCGTGTCTAGTTGGACAGGAGATGAGGAGTTGAGTTCCTGGGAAGGAGTCGCTGTTTCCTTTGAGACCACTGTGTCCTGTGAGAGGGGGATCCGTGACATAGCGTCAGCATTAGTGTGTTTCTTACCCTCCTTGTGTAGTATAGTCCACTGATATGGATCCAACTCCAAAGCCCAACGACCTCGTCGTCCTGTGGGGTCATGTGTGACATCCAGTTTCCGTAGAGTGAGGAGTGGACGGTGATCTGTGACGATTGTAAATGGATTACAGCTCAAATAGTGTCTAAAGTGTCTAACAGACCAGACAATGGCCCACAGTTCTTTGTCATATGTGGACCATTTTTTCTCTGTGCGGGTCAAAACATGACTTGCATATGCTATAACCCGTTCATTCCCATTTTGAACCTGTGAGAGTACTGCGCCCACTGCATAGTTAGATGCATCTGTACTGAGAATGAATGGCTGATGAAAGTTGGGAAATGCCATTATTGGAGGAGATGTGAGTGCATCTTTTAATGTCTGAAAAGCAGTTGAGCACTCGTCGGTCCATTCAAATGGCACATGCTTTTGAGTGAGTCTGTGAAGAGGATGAGCAATGAATGCATACTTGTGTACAAAACGTCTATAATATGAGCACAATCCCAGAAATGCTCGTACCTCTGTGGGTGATCTTGGGACAGGTAACTCACCTACACGGTGGCTGTTGACTGGATCCAGTGTAAGTCCATCACGTGATACCACATGTCCCATATACTTGACTGCAGATTTGCAAAAGTCACATTTCCTTGGATTCAGTTTCAAACCTGCTTGTCTGAATCTGGTGAGAATGTCGGTCAGGTTTTGAAGATGATCGTCAAAGTCTCGCCCCATACAGATGATGTCATCAAGATAAATGACACATGTTGTCCAGTGGAGACCTCTCAAAACAAGCTCCATTAGTCTCTGAAAAGTAGGTGGAGAGTTTTTCAGACCCATGGGCATTACTTTGAATTGGTAGAGACCGTCACCTGTTGTAAATGCTGTTTTGGGCCTGTCTCTGGAATGCATCTCAACTTGCCAGTATCCACTTGACATGTCCATGGTAGAGAAAAACTGAGAGCCGGACAGTGCATCCAGACTATCATCGACCCTCGGGAGAGGATGTGCATCGGTGATGGTGACAGAGTTCAGTTTTCGGAAATCAACACAAAATCTGTATGTGCCATCTTTCTTCTTCACCATGACCACTGGGCTGGCCCAGGGGCTTGTACTGTCTTCAATCAGATCCTGAGCTTTAAGCTCTTCCACCTGACGGCGGATCTCTGCTTTCATTGAAGGAGAGGTACGATAGGCTCTTTGTGAGATGGGAGTGTCACAGGTAGTTGTGATTTTGTGTGTGACTAGGTTTGTCCTCCCAAAGTCAAACGGTTGCTGACTGAACACATCCGAGAATGAGTTTAAAGTGTCTTTCAATTTGTCTTGTTGTGCACCCGTCAGATCAGGGTGTGAAATATCAGGCAGTACAGGTGGGTCGGACAGTGCACGTATCTGAATGTTGACATTACAGACAGAGCTTTCCATTACTGTGTATTCATCTTTGCTGTCGTCGGTTGTGGCATGAAAAGTGCCTATTGGAGTGCCACCATGTAACATGACGTCCTCACTGGAGGGATTAGCCACTTTCACATAGAGTGAACCTTGGTCAGCTTTTGTCACAGTCCAAGCAAAACCAACCATTGACTGATTAGTGTAGTTCAAATACACCTATATAGTCATGAGGTGTCAGTCCCTTAAGCGGTACATCAAGCTTAGCTGAGATGACCATCTCCGACATGGCTGGGAGTGTAACTGTAGAAGATACTGTGACATCAGTCAATTTAGGGACATATTGGTGTGGGCTAACCAGTGGCACTACTTTGTCATCTACCATGAGGGACATGTTTCTGGTGTCCACAATAATAC
The DNA here is from genome assembly GCF_010015445.1 of Perca fluviatilis. NCBI lineage: Eukaryota > Metazoa > Chordata > Actinopteri > Perciformes > Percidae > Perca > Perca fluviatilis. Next base: position 7,228,244 of record NC_053116.1, read on the forward strand.
TATTAGCAACCAGAAAATCCCAACCCCAAATCAGTGGTTTAGTAAAGTTCCTGACAACTTGAAGAGCATGTGTCATTGGCTTGTGAGCAATACTTAAATTGACTGTAATTGAGCCAACAGAGTCCAGAGGGTCACCCGTGACACCAGTGAGAGGAACAAACTGTTTTCCAATGGGTTTTTTGTGGAGAGCATTTGTAGACATCCTAAAATCTTCACTGATAACTGAAATGTCTGCTCCAGTGTCAACAAAAGCATGTACAACAGTGTCCTCAATCACAACTGACACATATCTTTTTGACACATCCACCACACATAAACTGTCTCTGGTAAAGTCAGCAGGTGGAATGTCACTGACTCTATGGGCCTGGGTAAAGTTAGTAGCTGGCAATTGGCCCCCATTGTCAACTACTGGTAGTTTACCTTGTTTGAGCTGGTGTGAGAGGGAGAATGAAACCGTACATGTCCAGGACTTTGAGAGCGGTTAGAGGGATTTCTATCCTTATGGTGGTCTGGAGAGCGGCCACGCTGCGTGTAGTCTCTGGGTGAAGGGCTGTAGCCACGTGCATGGCGCTCCAATGATCCAGAACGATTGTGTGAATCCCTTCTGTCATACCAGTCCCTTTCATGTCTTGAAGGTCTGTAGCTATCACGAGCTGAGTGTCGGTCACAGGAAGAATCTCTATAGTTGTTTCTGTCTAAGGAATAGTATCGGCTGCGGCCTCGTCCACCGTCAGGAGTAGGGCTTCGCTGATGAGGTCTGTAGTCTGATGAGCCACGCCGTGTGTCTTGTCGCTGGCGTTGAACCTCCAGTTGTAACTGTTCAACTCTTTCTGAAAGTGTCTCCAGTGTTCTCTGCATTTTCCTGAGGTGGAGATCATCTGAGGTGGCAGAGTGGACACCGAGAGCAGCGGAAGAGACAGGAAGGTGAGAGGGTGCCAAGGGAGGGACAGGAGGTGAGACAGCAGGTGCCTGAGAAAAATGTTGCAGTGTGTTTGGTGATGAAAAAACTCTGCTAGCATGATGAGCAGTCTCAATCTGTATTGCAAACTGAAGAGCGGCTTCCAGCGTCTTTACTCCATGCTCATGACAACGCAGCTGAAGATATGGCTCAATACCAGCAATGAAACGTCTGAATTTTTCTCCATCTTTAGCATTTTGTCCATATGTAGGAAAAGCTTCCTCTACCAGTCGGCAAATGCCAGCAGCAAACACTGGGAGGGCCTCACCAGGCAGGCGAGTGCGTGCATTGATGTAACTTTGAAATGTAGCCAGATAAGCAGTCTATCCAAAAACAGCTTTCAATTTGTCTTTAACTGCAGTATAGTCAGATTTTGTGGCGTCAGATAAGCTATCCCAGTAACTAAAAGCAGCACCACCCAGGCACGTGGGCAGCAGCTTAGCCAGACTGTCGTCATCATGAGTGGGAATAGCCTCTACCGACACTTCAAAACGTCGGAAAAGTCCTCTTTTCCATCTCCCATGAAAACATGAGGAAAATCTCCTTTACAATACTGGGGCGTAGCCTGAGTGATGTTAGAGCCAGAAGGAAAGGGCAGATCGTTCCAAAAGTTATCACTGGCCATAGTTACTCATATCACACATGAAACTGCATGGAAAAACACAGTACTTGTAGCGTTACGTACAAAGTTCAGGATTCAGATGTGGTTCCACAACTTAACTGGCTTGGCTTAGTGAGCTAACGTCAGGCAAGTCCGTGTTGAGGTCGTAGTATCCAGAGTAGGATGTGAACAACTTTTCCAGGCGCCGTCTCACGCAGACAAGTGCACAAGCAGAATTTCGCTAGCTTAACCTTGTTAGCAGTGGCGGTGCGTGGCAAATTTGACCGAGGAAGCCAGTGAGCTTAGTATGTATACTTGCTCCATCGTATGTCTGACAAATGAGCTTTGTTTCAGGATTGTAGTTGGCAAGTGCCCGCATCACCACAGCAGTTATGGCTTCAGCATCTCGTTCAAGGCTAACGTCAAAGAAACCAAGAAACCGCTCACATATCATTCCCTTTTTATTTACGTAGCGGATAATGACCGTCAATTGGCACTTGCATGATTTATGTGGTGTCATCCACTTCCACTGCTATGAATGAGGCTGTGTTTATTTCTTTATCTATTTCTTCCTGAATAACATGAGCAGCGCTCTCTATCTATATGTCATTCTGAACTGTCTTTAACACACCCGTAAATGTTGTAGCTGATGCTAGGCGCTCTGCTAGCGTTGTCAAACTCGGCGACAGCTTGCACCAGAGCGGCGGGAACATATTTTGAATTGGGGGTGCTGACAAAGTTTTCAGCCAAAGTCACCCACCACACACCAAACTGCAGCCATCACAATTTAATGAACTGTATAGAGATTCAATTTATATAAATAGCCTATCCAAGACCGTAATTAGTCTGCCGTGGGCTACTGATCCCGAAACACCGGGAAATAATAGACCGTTATCGCTATTCAACCAAGATACATTTATTTCATACCAATACTGTCAAGATGAAGACAAAATATCTCTATTTATTAAAACAAAGGCACTTCGTGGTGTCAAAACAATACTAAGGCTTCGGTAATAAAACTGGAACACAGGTACACACTCGGACGCTCCACAAGCGAAAAAACAAAAACAAGAATAAAGTCCAAAATCCAAGACAGAACAAACTAGGCACGGGTAATGCAGGATATAGGCACAAAGCTACGACAATGGTACAGAAAATGCCTACTACAAGCTCAAACACTGAGCTACAAAACACAACCGCAGGGTATAAAACACGTCACTGAATTACATTAAATCAAATCAAAGTGAAGCCAGTCAGTCCTGACATAAACACTGAAATAGAGAAATGCAGCCTTAAGTTATTGTAGCACAGCAATAGCAAATTAAAGGCATAAAGATATTAGGCCTGCGTGTTAAGCTGGGTCTAATAATTTTATAACAATACGGTAGGATAATAAAAAATCTGTGTGTTTAAAAAACACAATTATCTCCAATAATTACTGAACTTATAGTTACTGAACAGTTGATAAATCATGCTATTTACTGCACGGCGGCAGCATAATAATAAACCAGCATTATTACCTTGTGTTGCAGTCATAACACTAAAAAGAAATCCTCATCTTCAAAACGTCTAGCAGGAAAAGTGTGACCCGAGGATGGCAGCACTGAGTTGACGTTGCTGTTCCCTCTGCGGCTACCCTGGTGCTGCTAGCTTGGTTTACAAGATTAGCTCCCTCATCGTCTGTTGCTAGCAGGGTCGCTACTTCATTCAGTTACAGTTGCTGAGTTTTCTGCCTCCGGTCCTTTACGCTTTTTAGCTTGTGGTTAATCTATAAAGAAATCCAAAATGCGCTTTTGTGCCATGGCTAGCTAGCTAGCTAACTTCTGTAATGTTGACCAGCTGGGAAAGTTTCCACAACTATCTTCACCACACATGAATGAGCGTCAGAGGCACGGCGCGCCTCGCTCGCTTCAGTTGTAGCTCAAAAGCAAGTTATAGTGAAGTCATTTTTAACAAGAAACTCAAGATCACCATCAATTGTGTAAACTTGCTGTTAACTGACTGTTAGCTCAGCTGACGCCAGTCGGCACCGCTGCGTAGTAGCGTACTGTTACCATAGTTACGCATCTGTCTGAGGCATGTGATTGGTGAGAAGCCAGGTTCAACCTGGCTTCCCTGGTTTTTTTATTTATGATAAATTGACCAATCTGATTGGCTGAAAATATAAATTTTTTTCTCTAAGGGAGGCCAGGAAAAGCTGGCCTCCTTTGAGCGTTTTGGACACCAGACAGAGCACAGACAGGACTGCACCACACACACAGTGACAGAGGGGCGCTGTTTCAATGATGATGGAATGTTTTGATTAGGGAAAGTTATAATTCCTACGGTTAAAAATATAAAACATAATTTAAAATATTGAAATATATTTTAAATTATAACATTTATTGTAAAAAAAAATTTTTTATTTTATTTAAAAATAAAATTTATTTTATATTTTAAATTATGTTTTATATTTTCATGGGGAGGCCAGGCTTCCTTTGGCCTCCTAGAGAAACCGCCACTGCTCAGCAGTCTGCTCCCCCTGCTGTTCATAAGGTGCCTCTGCACCCCTTTCGTTTCAGACCCTCCCACCAGCCTTTGGGCCACGCCTCCTCATTTACATTGACATGTGTCAAGTCCAAATGAAAAGGCAATGTTAAATGGAAATTCAAAAGCCAAATATTAAATGAAAATTAAAAGCCAATATTAAATTGAAATTCAAAAGCCAAATATTAAATGAAAATTAAAAGCCAATGTTAAATTGAAATTCAAAAGCCAAATATTAAATGAAAATTAAAAGCCAATGATAAATTGAAATTAAAAAGCCAAATATTAAATTCAAAAGCCAAAGCCAAATTAAAAAAATAATAATATTTTTAATTTAATCTCGCTTTGTTTTCTCTTTGGACTTTCAATTTCTCTTTGGACTTTCAATTTGAATTATGAATAAATATTTCCTCCATACAAGTCATTAATGTGAGTCAGAGTCCAAACAAGAGTCTGACCTGTGACTGTGAAACGAGTCCAGCGAGGGGACATATGGAAGGAAGTACAGGAAACTGTGGTCACCACAGTGATGGATCGATTCCCTCCCACAGCCTGTATGTAATGTAATGTATCAACTTAAATTTAATTTCACAATGCGAGTTTCTGCAAAAACACGCGGATGTTGGCAATATATTTGCTACAGTTGCTGAAAAAATCTCAGTACTATAGATTTAAGATGCTTTTAAATTAACGAAAACGATTGTCAAATGCTTAGAGCTTTGTATTTAGGGACAGTACATTTAAATGAAATTTTTTTTTTTTTAGCCTTTTCGTTTAATTTCTTCACTATCACAGCCTGGCGCACACAGAGGTCTGGAGATAATCTCATCAGATTAAAGTCCATTTTGGAAACCCTTTGGCAGCAATTCCATTGGGAGTTTGAAAAGTTCTTTGAAAATGGCACTTTTGTTTAGATTTAGTTAAAATTTTTCCACTGATAAAAAAAAAATGAAGAGAAGCAAGTGTATTAACTTCTGCTTTTTTTAAGCATTAGGTTTAATCCTGCCTAATGTCTGCCTCCTTTTAGTGCTTTTCCAGTCTTTTATTTCTATTGGTCAGTCCGACTCTGGAAGTTTGGATTTTAGTTTCTACAAGCCTTGAGCCTTGTGACAGTTAATTGACAGATCTGTACTCTGAGAACATGATTTACTGTTCGGTCTTTGATTTGGGGTCGGTGCTAGGACTGCTGCTGCTGCACCAGCTTCCTAGCCTAGAAATCTAGACGCACCCTAGTGGCAGCAAAAAATTTTTGCAGCCAGGGGGGTCTAGGCACTCTCCGTTGACTTGCGAGTTGGAAAAACCAAACTCTGGTTAGGCCAATCACATCGTGTATAGAGTCGGTGGGCGGGGCTTATGGCTGCTGCTGCTGGGAACAGCAGGCTGCTGAAAGCATGACAGGCAGCCATCATTAAATGCAATGCCTAAACACATTTTTGACAAAAGTTGATACTGGTTAAACTGGTGGATAAAAAAGAATATACATAAAAGACTCAATATAAGACTCAAAAATGTGTTAACAAGGTAGAGATTTTATAGTCATACACTGTTAAATATTTCCCTGTTAAATAACAGGAATTACTGGCTGCAGGGTTACCATTATTTTCCTGTTATTTTAACAGTTTATTCCCGTTAATGTTTTTTTACAGTGTACTCCCCGTAATGTTTTTTAAAAGGACTTTACTGTAAATCATAGAAAAAACAGGAAATTACTGGCAGCTGGGTTACCATTATTTTCCTGTTATTTTAACAGTTTATTCCTGTTAGTGTTTTTTTACAGTGCACTCCCCGTAATGTTTTTTAACAGGACTTTACTGTAAATCATAGAAAAAACAGGAAATTACTGGCAGCTGGGTTACCATTATTTTCCTGTTATTTTAACAGTTTATTCCTGTTAATGTTTTTTACAGTACACTCCCCATAATGTTTTTCAACAGGAAATTGATGTTAAATCACCATTTATTTGTTTCCATTAAATATTGCTTTTCAAATGTATCGTTAATTATTTTATGTGTACCACTGATTGTTAGACATATTCTAGCTTCAGTTAATACAAAAATAAGCATAATACATCACATAACTGTTAAGTGAAAGAAAACTAGTGTGTTGAAATTAACTTTTTTTATTGTAATACAAACACTGAAAGGTAAATACTTACAAATGTAGGCACACATAGATCGGATCAATCACAGAAAAATATGTCATGTTCATTGCTGACATCTACAATATGGGCCCTATTTTAAGGATCTAAGTGCACGGTGTAAAGCGCCTGGCTTTAAAAGTGGATTTGGACACGCTCTAAACGCACGTTTAGAGCGTGTCCAAATCCACTTTTACTAGGTCGACGGGCGCATGGTTCTAAAGGGTTGTACTTAGTGTCTTCATTAATCATAGGTGTGTTTTGGGCATAACATAAACCAATCAGAGATCATCTCCCATTCCCTTTAAAAGCCAGGCGTGTTTGGACCTTGGAGCATTGCTATTATAATGGAGGATTGGCACCGTAATATTTTTATTTGTAATCTTCTGCATGTGTGTGTGCTGCTTTGTGTCCCTGTGTGTGTAGTGTGTGCGCGCTGTGCATGAGCCTAGGTGCGTTTTACTAATACACTGTTAAAATAATTATGAAATGCTGTGTTATTGACTTTAGACCAGGTTTTTGTTGGTCAATGGCGCGATCACTTCTCGCTGCCTCAAGATAGCAATACTCCCAGAATGCACCTGAACAAACACCTCCCCTACACGCCCCCTCCCGTTAGACAAGCACACCCATGGGCCACAGATGGGTGCAGGTGCATATACTGTTTTAACGACGTGGGCTCAGGACGGGAAACTGACAACTGTGTCGGTCTTGAACTAGCAAAGAAACTTGCATCGGGCATTGCGTTGTGCTGCGGATGCAGGATAGGATCCTAAACCTCAACATTTAATGTTCCCTAAACTGCTAAAATTCAGCAAAAAAGACTCAAACTCCTGGTCACTCAAAAATGTTACACATAGGCTCAGATTAATCACAAACAAATCTCATGTTCATGGCTTAAAAATAGTTGTAACAAATGCATTTGTAAACCCAAATACATAGTTCAATATAACAAAATACTGAACCTCAACACTTAATGTTACCCAAACCACTGAAATTCAACATGTATGAATACATTCAAGCCAAGACTTAAATTCATGGAACTCCTGGTCAATAAAGAGCAATACACAATAAAAACACTGTCACTGCTTAGACCACTAACCATTTTGTAAAACAAAGCACACAATGAGGATCCTTTGGAAAGTCTTGGGTCTGTATGAGAGAGAAAAAGAGAGAGAGAGAGAGAGAGAGAGAGAGAGAGAGAGAGAGATATGAGTTAAATGAATTTCATTTTGATCCAAAATTAAATCACATGGCTTGACCAAAAGCTAATTTCAGGAACAGAGCAAAAAACAGACAGAATAACATAAAATAATATGAGTAAAAGTCATTGAAAGAACAAAAAAAGAATGACAAAAGAGCATGGAAGAGGAGTTCAGCATTCTAACTTTGAAGGGGAGTTGAGAATGAATTTCCCCAGCTTCCTGAGTCATTGCTGTTTGAACATATGTGTAATGTATATATCTAACTCACCATTTTCAAATAAAATCCATCTGAAAGTCCATGAGTCTGCGCAAGAGGCTGGCGACGTGTGAATTGACGGTTCTTCGTTTTTTTTCCCCTTTGCAACCTATGTCCTTTCTTCTGGGTCAATCCACAATGCATCTGAAAAAATTATGCACTAGTTGAAAATCTAGTAATTCACACAGACTAACAGCACCACAAAGTCAACAAATGTACATGAACTATACTCAACATGCACTATCTTCTTGCCTCTATGAATATTTTAAGTTGCACTCAAACTTTCTAAATCAAAGTTAATTGCTAAATCCCATCACCAAGACTTGTTTGAACCATGCTTGAGCCACAGCTAGGCCAGAACAAATGCAGGTGTTAACAGACAAGCATGCAGGCTGCCTCCTTTTGGTACTGCAGGTTAAAGATGTAAAAACAGGAAGAAAAAAAAGTCGCCAGTCCTGTCACAAAGGTGGACTGGATTCTTCGCACAACAATTTGGCCCTCAATGCTGAGCATCCAGCGCTGGACGGGGCTTCCCGTTTCTCCTGAAACAGAAATGTTTTAACTGTCAAATTTCTGTTTTAATTTTCATTTTGAATACAGAGTTTAGTTTGATACCATTGAATTCACTACATACAAGAGATGGGAGATCATCTTGATCAGCAGTGCGATCAGGGATGGTACCCTGCATCTACATCTGTAATTTAAAACAAAAACAAATGTACACATTTATCTACAAATCAATGATAATCCAAACAGCAAAAAAACACAAAATAGGGTGCACTATCCCAATGCAATTAAAAGAGAATAGCTGTTCACATAGATACTGCACTAGCCCAATCAGTAGTAGCTGTTTTTGCTGGATTTACCTCATAGCTAGGCTAAAACCTGCACATAACGTAGTCACACCAGCATGTCTGGTAGCCCAAACTGCTATAATCCATCAGAGACGAGCAGCTGACATGAAATCATCAAATACAGTCTTAGACCAACTATCCAGGATCATTAGCAGCTATCAGTAAATGTATTTAGCTGTTAGATTTTCAGGATGAACCTGCTTTAACCAGACGTTGCAATGAATGAAATACATCTTTTTCATGTACATGGCAAGAATGGCACACAAACTTGACCATGGGAATGCTACTTAAACGTTATAGGCATAACGTTTGCCTATTATTTACAGATTTAGATCGTATACATGAATGGACATTAAAATAATTGTTTTCTAAGATTAATGGACAAACTATCGAAATCTTGCTAGCTGGAATCAACCTTGGCTCATTAGCAGCTAGCTAGCTAAGTTAGTTCATTTCATGTGATGCAAATCTTTGGCATTTAGTAAACATCAACATCACTGATAGATGTTAAAACTATGCATGACTTTAAAGAAATTCTAGTTTATCTCACCCGATTATTGTGATTTTGGTCGATATTACAACCGCGATCTTCCGACATGGATCTCCGTGTGTTCGTTGCAGGTTCAAATGCCTTCGTCTACGCTCCTTCCCAGAATGCAAAAAATACTGTATGAACATGTTATTTCAGATAGATGTGCGGTTAAATAACAAAAATGAGTGTTATTTAACAATGAGACGTAAAATAAGAAAAATTAGGTGTTATTTAACATATATTCCCTAAAAATTGACAGTAAGGTTCAGTTATTAAATATAACAGGTTAATCATGTTGAAATTTAACAGTGTACATTGATTAAAAAAAATATGACTTCCTACTTAAAGATACAACCAAGTCTAGTTTTAATGTAAAATCAGACATAAACTCGCAGATTAAAGAAAACACTTACAGGTCCCATGACTTGGTGCTCTTTGGATGCTATTATATAGACCTTAGTGGTCCCCTAATACTGTATCTGAAGTCTCTTTTATATAGACCTTTTATATAGACCTTAGTGGTCCCCTAATACTGTATCTGAAGTCTCTTTTATATAGACCTTAGTGGTCCCCTAATACTGTATCTGAAGTCTCTTTTATATAGACATTAGTGGTCTTTCCCGAAATTCAGCCTTGGTGCAGAATTACAGCCACTAGACCCAGTCCCACAATGAGCTTTCCTTAGGATGTTCCATTTCTGTGTCTGTAGCTATTGAGGAGGAGAGGGGGGGGGGCATGGTGGAGGGTGCGGGTGTGGCCTTGACCAAATGCCACTTTCTCGTTTGAAAGCCATGATGTCTCTTTCTCATGGGTGGGCCAAATTCTCTGGGCGGGCAAAGCAGAGAAAGGGGAGGTAACCTTGCTCCTTATGACCTCATAAGGAGAAGATTCCAGATCGGCCCATCTGAGCTTTCATTTTCTCAAAGGCAGAGCAGGATACCCAGGGCTCGGTTTACACCTATCACCATTTCTAGCCACTGGGGGACCATAGGCAGGCTGGGGGAACGCATATTAATGTTAAAAAACAACATTTTCATGCCATGGGACCTTTAATAAAGAATAAAGAGTGGAGGAGAGTAGAGGGGGGTGTGATGTGTTTGGAGGAGGGACTCCATCGTTTAGAGAAGTTAACAGTTCCTGGTTTACCAGTGAAGAAGAAAGAGAGGCAGCGTTAAACCATCAGATCCTCCAACATGAACGTCTGTCAGTCTCTGATCTGCTTCTTCTTCCTCAGTGAGTAAACTCAGCTTCTACTCTCTCTTAATTATGGCATTTTTATTTACTTTTATTTACATTTTATTTACACTTTATCTACAGTGGGTCTGTTCAACTTTGCAGCAGAAGGGAAACAGTTTCTTATTGATGGACTGTGTTTCATCACCTCTTGTCTCAGTCTAACAACATGTTGGTTTCTGGTCAAACAGGATGTTCAGAGTTGGTATGAGTCTCTTTAAAATGGAGTTCTTTCAAAGTTATCTACTCAAATTAGCCTGACAATCTGCAGTCAACTCTTGATCTCCTGGACTTGTAGTTTTAGAGTAGATTTATATTGTTTAGACTGTTTAGTAGTTATATAATAGTGTTCACCTTTTTAGAGCGGTAGAGAGAAAATAATGATTTTAAATGATTTTATTTGAACAACCTCCAAAAGAAGAAGTGCGGCAGTAAACATGCACACCAAAACCTCACTCACACACACAGACACACACACACACACACACACACACATATAATATATTAAACAAAATATTTGGTTCATAGGTTCACATTTTGTTTTAATAAAACATTTTTAAATGTTGCTTTTGATCCTGTTTGTTATGATTGTTTGATATTTGAGGGTTATTTTAGAGCTGAGGATGGATGTTGAGCTAAACATGCAAAACCTCATTTCACAAGAGAGCCAATGAGAAGTGGTGAAGTAGAAGAAAAAACTAAAATTGACTTAAATAAATATGTACTAATATATAAAATAAAATGTTTTATAGGTTTACACTTAGTCTAAATAACATTTTTAACTGTTCTATTTCATATCTAATGGGACAGTACGGTTTCTTACACGTTTTGTTCTGCTATTTTAGGGACTGTAAACAAATTATTTTGGTGGGAGGGAGGCTGAATCTTATATTACTAAAAAGCCCTTTGCAGCCTTTTCAGTATTTTCTTTGGACCCTCCTGTTGACTGAGGAAAAAAGTTCATTACCCTCTCAACATTTTATAAAAACAATATATTTAAGGCAAACATTAAAAAAACTGAAAACTGCAGCTACTCTCTATTTATGGATAAAGAGATGCTAAATGGTTTGGCATGTTACCATGGCGACAACTCTGTTGGTGCTGATGGACTTGAGCACCTCAATATATTATAGACAGAAAAAATGAGAAAAATATAATCATGGAATGAGTAAAATATAAGACACCCTCCCCTGCTCTCCTAAATAATATAGACTACACTCCCCAAGCAGAAATTAACATATACCCCTCCCCGTTTCCTGACCCCTCTCCCCCATGATTATTATGGGACAGTCTGGTTTTATGTATTGGTGTGTTGAAGAAAGTTTTCTACTCTAGTGTAGTCTGGTTGCTTAGCTCTGGGGAGCTTATTCCCGGAGTCCAATTCTGTTTTTTCACCCAGCAGTTTTCCTTGGATTAGGGTGGCACCTAAATTATAAATAAATTATGATTTCAGCTGTCGCCGTGGTCCTGCTCCACGCCCTGCTATGCCCTGCAACACCCTGCTACGCTCTGCCATGCCCTGCTACACCCTGCTACGTCCTGCTATGCCCTGCTACATCCTGCTATGCCCTGCAGTGCCCTGCTACACCCTGTATCACCCTGCAGTGCCTGCTACGCCATGAACTACTACACCTACTATTTCTACTAATAGTTCCATTATTTTTATTGTGACTATTATTGCCACTGTTCATCACAAAAGGGAATTTTTCCTCGCCAGTCACACTAAATGCTTGCTCTTGGGGGAATTACATGGTGCCCCATTTGTAAGGAACATCCATTTGTGGAAAATTTGCCAAATCTTCTCTGCCAATGCCAAAGGCAAATTTTCCACAAATGGATGTTCCTTACAAATGGGGCACCATTTGAAAGGGAACTAAACAGGCTTTCCAACGGTATAACATTTATTGCCAAAAAGCATTGTTACCACAGAGAAATAATCCACCAAACACAAATTTCCTTACTTTTTGTTTTATGTATTGGTGTGTTGAAGAAAGTTTTCTACTCTAGTGTAGTCTGGTTGCTTAGCTCTGGGGAGCTTATTCCGGAGTCCAATTCTGTTTTTCACCCAGCAGTTTTCCTTGGATTAGGGTGGCACCTAAATTATAAATAAATTATGATTTCAGCTGTCCGCGTGGTCCTGCTCCCACGCCCTGCTATGCCCTGCAACACCCTGCTACGCTCTGCCATGCCCTGCTACACCCTGCTACGTCCTGCTATGCCCTGCTACATCCTGCTATGCCCTGCAGTGCCCTGCTACACCCTGTATCACCCTGCAGTGCCTGCTACGCCATGAACTACTACACCTACTATTTCTACTAATAGTTCCATTATTTTTATTGTGACTATTATTGCCACTGTTCATCACAAAAGGGAATTTTTCCTCGCCAGTCACACTAAATGCTTGCTCTTGGGGGAATTACTGGAATTGTTGGGTCTTTTTAAATTATAGAGTGTGGTCTAGACCTACTCTATCTGTGAAGTGTCTTGAGACAACTTGTTATGATTTGATACTAAACTTAAAACAAAAAGTAAGGAAATTTGTGTTTGGTGGATTATTTCTCTGTGGTAACAATGCTTTTTGGCAATAAATGTTATACCGTTGGAAAGCCTGTTTAGTTCCCTTTCAAATGGTGCCCCATTTGTAAGGAACATCCATTTGTGGAAAATTTGCCTTTGGCATTGGCAGAGAAGATTTGGCAAATTTTCCACAAATGGATGTTCCTACAAATGGGGGCACCATGTAATTCCCCCAAGAGCAAGCATTTAGTGTGACTGGCGAGGAAAAATTCCCTTTTGTGATGAACAGTGGCAATAATAGTCACAATAAAAATAATGGAACTATTAGTAGAAATAGTAGGTGTAGTAGTTCATGGCGTAACGAAACACTGCAGGGTGATACAGGGTGTAGCAGGGCACTGCAGGGCATAGCAGGATGTAGCAGGGCATAGCAGGACGTAGCAAGGGTGTACGCAGGGCATGGCGGAGCGTAGCAGGGTGTTGCAGGGCAAGCGGGCGTGGAGCAGGACCACGGCGACAGCTGAAATCATAATTTATTTATAATTTAGGTGCCACCCCAATCCAAGGAAAACTGCTGGGTGAAAAACAGAATTGGACTCGGGAATAAGCTCCCCAAAGCTAAGCAATCCGACTACACTAGAAGTAGAAAACTTTCTTCAACACACCAATACATAAAACCAGACTGTCCCATAATAATCATGGGGGAGAGGGGTCAGGAAACGGGGAGGGGTATATGTTAATTTCTGCTTGGGGAGTGTAGTCTATATTATTTAGGAGAGCAGGGAAGGGTGTCTTATATTTTACTCATCCCATGATTATATTTTTCTAATTTTTTCTGTCTATAATATATTGAGGTGCTCAAGTCCATCAGCACCAACAGAGTTGTCACCATGGTAACATGCCAAACCATTTAGCATCTCTTTATCCATAAATAGAGAGTAGCTGCAGTTTTCAGTTTTCAATGGGGCACCATTTGAAAGGGAACTAAACAGGCTTTCCAACGGTATAAGATTTATTGCCAAAAAGCATTATTACCACAGAGAAATAATCTACCAAACACAAATTTCCTTACTTTTTGTTTTAAGTTTATAAATACAATTGAATTTAATTGAAATTGAATTGGTTGGAGACATATTTAAAACTCTGCCTACAACTCCAGTTTGTTCAGTAATTCCAATATGTCTGGTGGTGATCTGAACATTGACGGTTCTCACCCCGGTTTGAGAAACAACCAATCAGAGCTTTGGAAGTGATTAACAATAAAAATGTCATCTTCCTTCACAGGCCAAAATAAAGTTCTGTGTGAACAATGTTTGGATGATCAGCGTGAGTTTGTAATAACTGACCAGTGGTGGCTCAGTGGGATGGAAGAAGTTAAGTTTCAGGGTTTCACAGAGGAAAATGAAATGACAAAAGATAAAACAAAAAGGTGCGTTTGTTTGAACTCTGTAGCTCCATCTGCCCCGAGTGGAGCTGCTATCTGACTACAGCTGCAGATAGTTGAGAAGAAAATCAATCTTTTGAAAACAATCAGACAAGGTATGTTCAATCAAAATCAATCGGCATAAAGAATTTCTTTTCATTAACATAACTCTCACTCAATAATGTTTATGCTTATCATCATAGGCAAGGCAAGGCAATTTTATTTGTATAGCACAATTCAGCAGCAATGCGATTCAAAGTGCTTTACACAAGACATATAGACAGTTAAAAATATCATAAAAATTGGGAACAGATGAGGAAACAGTTATAAAAAATGAATGAATAAAAAATAAAATTTAAATACAAAAATGAATTAAAAAAAGGCAGTGTTAAAAAGAAAGGTCTTCAGCCTTGATTTAAAAGAGCTGAGATTAGGTGCCGACCTACAGTTTAGCGGTAGTTTGTTCCAGATGTAGGGACCATAGAAGCTGAACGCAGCTTCCCCCTTTTTTTGTATCATTAGTAATATGTATCATTAGTACCGGTTTGACAGTTTGTGTTGATTTGCTCCAAACAACAAACTAACTTTCTGTCCTTCTGACTTTGTCTGGATGTGTTTTGAGGCAGATTCATAAAGCCCAGGATAAACTCAAACTTTGACTTTGTATGTAATCGTGCTGCCTCTAAAACTGACCTCCCATTCTGTCTGAACACAGTAATGTTTCCATGTGTTTCATTATTGTTGACTGAATCACTTCATTGCTTTTTGAGATGTTTTTATTCTCTGGGGAACATTAAATCAGAGTCAGACTGTGAGATTATTTTAATGCTTGAAATCTGAAAGAATCCAGATCTCTGTTGTTTTAAACCGTTATCTCTCGGTCTCTGACTGGTTGAACTGGGAAGCTCCCAGTATGACTGTGGGGATCTATGTATGATTTATGGAAATGTGTACCAAATCAGACTGCAACATCTTACAAGAAGTACAGATAGTAACTATTGATTGTTCATCTTTTTAACAGCACTGCAGGATGGAAACATTGATCTCATCAATGCAGAAATCATCGAGAGTACAGGAACTGAAGGAGGAAACATCACAGTTAGATGCTCCTTCACTTTCTCTGGAAACAACAGTTGATATATAAAATATATGATAAACTCAGACGGTCCCACACTGCAGCTGATTGGAATCTTGTTGCACCAAACCCATTGATGACCTTCTGCATTTAGCTGTGGGATTAAAACACATGGATGTTAGCACAGAGTTCTCTGCAGGGAGCATCTGATCATCACCACTTCTTTGGATCTCTACAATCACTATCTGACTGTTTGATTGTGTTTTTAATGTTTCACAGCTCCAACCTCTCCTCTCAGACCTTCTTCACCATCAGTCCCATTGGCCTGCACACTGATGACATCACAGTGTTTAAACTCCACACCTTCATCAGCCTCCACACTGATGACATCACAGAGTTTAAACTCCACACCTTCATCAGCCTCCACACTGATGACATCACAGAGTTTAAACTCCACACCTTCATCAGCCTCCCCTGAAGCCAGCAAGCAGCCTCGACAGAAACACACAGCACCAGCTGCACCTGCAGCTCCAGGTACATTTACTTTGTTGTTTGTATGTGAATATACTGTTATTTCAAACACATGGATGTGTATGCTTGTATGTATAGAACTTATATTAATTGTTGGTTTAAATGTTATAAAATGGTTATGAAGTACTGATTTCAAAATATTAAGTTCATATTACTATTAGTTGGACAACACTGCATGAATGATCTCTCAGGTCCCTCATGTACCTTGGAGTCCAGTTTATGCTGCCAGATATATTTAATAATGAACCAGGAAGTGTAAAACCAACGTGTTCTTCTGCTCAAACAGCCCCAAGAGCTCTACTGTCTGTGGGTCTGACTCTGGTCTGATAGTCTAGATAGCTCTTTGGATTTACCCTGCAGAGATCTGAGAAGCAGTTAACCATAGTCCTCAGAAATCCACCGGAGGTTAGAATTACAACATAAGAAAGAGGAAGGTAACAGATATCCAGCAGGATTTCCTCTTCACCGGAGCAATCGCGGAAGTGGACAGCGTGGATATAGACTAAGAGAGACCTAAAGACTAAACTGAGACCAAGTCAACACCGAGACCAGAGTGTATCCAGCTCCAGTCAAGACCAGACCAGACCAGACCAGACAGACCAGAGCAGACAGCTAGAGCTTCTCCTGTCTCCTGCTTTTTCTTTCTTGGGAGTGCGTGTTGAAGGGCCAGGGAGAAGGGGTTAATAGTAAAAAGTCAAGTTAGTGGTTGCATTTGAAGCAGGAAGTTTTACATCCAATTACAGTAATACACAGACCATTTAGCAACATCCACTGGGTCTGGAAATAAAGTCCTGAATCCTCTTTAGCAGAGACAGAGACAAGACCGGGTAAATATGCAGTTGATACCTTCAGAAAGTGGTCTTAAGACCGGTCTTGGTCTTGGTACTACAACACTAGAGTGGAGTTTATATTATTAATCAGTGTTGTTGCCATGGTGATGTTTACCAGACAGCGTCAGGCTATTTCATTTATGGGGGTTGATAATACATGTTGCAGCCGCCTTGGTGTCCATGATTTACTGTTGGTCTTTCTCTCTCTCTCTCTGTCTCACTTCCGGTGTGTCTGGGTGCGAGTTGAAGGAGTGTGAGCGTGACTGCCAGCTAAAAGAGTCACTTTATCAAATGTTCCACCGTTCGTAAATGATGAAATATTGACGCAAGCTTTATCTCGCTATGGAAAATTGGTATCTCCGATCACAAAGATCCCAATCAATTGCGGATCACCGTTGTTGAAACACATTGTTTCGTTCAGGCGTTTTGCTTATATGATTATTCCTGATGATGGTGAGCTAGATATGACGCTCAATTTTCGAATTGACAACTTTGAATATGTGATTTTTGTCACTACCGCGAAATCAAAGTGTTTTGGTTGCGGTAGAACTGGACATTTAATTCGTAACTGTCCTGACAAAGTTTCAGACAGGGAAGCAAACGCAGTGAATGGGAACACTAAAGGCGATGGTGGTGCGGATGGGGGGGCTGACGTAGTTGAGGAGGTATTGCCGGGGCCGAGCTCGGCTGTGGCGGTGGCGGTGGCGGCTGCGGGTGTTCCCGGTGGGAGTGTGGTTGCGTCGACTTCGCTGCACTGTGAGCACTCGGAGACGACACACACCACTACACTTTCAGAGGCTAGTGTTGAGGATGTACCGAGCGTGGCACCGGTTTCTGAAGATAACGTGTTGAACAAATAGAAAGTGAGAATAGTCCAGTGACTCTGAAGGAGGCAGGTGGAATGGATGGTGTGGGGAAAGACATTTTTTTTTAAAGTACCTTCTAATAAAAGGAAGATAATTGATAAAATGGTTGATGCCAAAATAAGTAAAAGGAGTGAAGTGCAAGAAGATGTGGATCAGGAAACGGAAAGTGATGGTGGGTCTTCTGACTCCAGTATGACACTTTCTCAGGGGGATCTTAGTGGTCGGGAGTATGAACTTCATGATATTAAGTTATTCCTTAGATCAACAAAAAATAAAAGAGGTGTGCGTGTGCAGGAATATTTTCCTGATGTTAAGCAGTTCACTGAAAAGGCAAGAAGCCTAATGGCAGAGAGTTGCTTTACTAATAAAGAAGTCTATCGACTTAAGAAAATTGTGAGGAGTCTCAGTACTGATTTAAACAGCGATGTCGGTTAAAGTTGAAAGAAGAATGGCTGATGGGTTTTTACCTATTTGGGTGGCTTTTCTTTTCCTTTTTATTATGAGTGAAGTTCATGTAGCTACTTTGAATGTTAATGGGGCAAGGGATTCTAGAAAAAGAGCTACTATATATGAAGTAATTAAGCAAAATAAAATCGATGTTGTTTTATTACAAGAAACTCATAGTGACTTGAGAAATGCTGCCGACTGGGCGAGGGAGTTTGATGGCATCCCTGTGTTAAGCCATAACACTTCAATAAGTGGGGGAGTTGCCATTTTATTCACAAAGAATTTTAGTCCTATTTCTTATGATGTGGATGAAATAGTAAAAGGTAGGCTTCTAAAAGTAAAGGCTGTTGTTGAAGGTTATGTGTTTGTTTTTATTTGTGTATATGTTCCAACTGCACCAGTTGAAAGAATGGTTTTTTTGGACATATTATGTTCAACTCTACAAAACTGTTGCTCTGAAGACTTATTGTTCCTGGGTGGTGATTTCAATTGTACTGATAATAATCTAGATCGGAATCACATGGAGCCTCATCTGGCTTTGCGTAAACGCTTAATTCATATTAGTAAAAAGTATGATTTATGTGATATTTGGAGATCTTTAAATGGTAATGATAGACAGTACACTTGGCTTCACACACGTGATAATGTTATGTCATTAGCTAGGCTGGACAGACTTTATAGTTTTAATCACCATCTTAGTATTTTCAATAAATGTTATATAACACCAGCTAGTCTTTCAGATCACAGTATGGTGCACTGTAAGCTTATTTTAAGCTCAATAAAACCAAAAAGCGCATACTGGCATTTTAATACTAATTTGTTGAGTGATAATTTTTTTAAGGAATCATTTAAGTACTTCTGGGAAGTTCACAGAGCAAAGAAGTCTTCTTTTTATTCATTGCAACAGTGGTGGGATGTTGGTAAGATACAAATCAGACAGTTTATTCAACAGTATACTCATAACGTTACTAAGGAGTTGACTCGTTCTTTAGAGCTTTTGGAGGGAGAGATAATTGAATTTCAAAATCTGGCACAATCTACCGGTGAGATTCATTATTTAGAAGACTGTTCAAAGAAGAAAGCTCAGTTAGCGGATCTACTGGGGCATAAAATACAGGCTCTCGTTTCAGTTACGCATTGACATTCCAGATGGATGCACCGTCCCAATACTTTTTCAATTTGGAAAAAAGAATGGTCAGAAACGGCTTATTCATGGATTGTGCTCGAAGATGGAGTATTAGTGTCAGATCCTGCTGGTATTCGGGAAGAGCAGTTAATTTTATCAAAATCTGTATAAGGAGCGACGCAGTCAAGGTGTTTGTGTGGACAACGTTTTCCTTGACAGCCTACCAAAGGTGTCAGAGGAGGCCAATAATGGTCTTGAAGGGGTGCTGACCCTGGAAGAGCTTTATAAGGCCGTGCAAAGCATGGAGTCCGGGAGGGCCCCAGGAATGGATGGCCTCCCGATTGACTTCTATAAGGCTTTTTGGTTGGAAATGGGTGTAGATCTGCTGGAGGTACTGAAGGACAGCTTGTCGGAGGGTGGGTTGCCGTTGAGTTGCCGAAGAGCGATGATCACTCTTATTCCAAAAAAAGGGGACCTCACAGATATAAAGAACTGGCGCCCTGTCTCGCTTCTCTGCAGTGATTATAAAATACTGTCTAAGACATTGGGAAGCAGATTGGCTGGAGTGTTGGGTCAGGTTATCCATCCGGATCAGACGTACTGTGTCCCTGGTAGATCTATATTTGACAATATTTCTTTAATTCGGGATATTTTTTACGTCTCTAAATTGTTAAATTTGGACTGTGGCTTGTTATCTTTGGATCAGGAGAAGGCATTTGACAGAGTAGAGCACTCATATTTG
Source organism: Perca fluviatilis (assembly GCF_010015445.1). Taxonomy (NCBI): domain Eukaryota; kingdom Metazoa; phylum Chordata; class Actinopteri; order Perciformes; family Percidae; genus Perca; species Perca fluviatilis. The sequence continues at coordinate 7,248,103 of NC_053116.1, forward strand.
TGGAGTGCTTTAACAGCTTTTGGTTTTGGCAAAAACATTATAGATATGATTAGGGTACTCTATTGTGACGTTGAGAGTATGCTGAAAATAAATGGTAGCTTATGTGCTCCTTTTCAGGTTCTTAGGGGTATCAGACAAGGTTGCCCCTTGTCTGGAATGTTGTATTCCTTGGCTATTGAGCCATTGCTTCAACAGATAAGAGGTCAACTCAGTGGTTTGTTTTTACCGGTTTGTAATAAAAAGATTTGTTTGTCAGCTTATGCCGATGACATTATGGTCATCATCAACAGGCAAAGTGATGTGCAGATTTTATTTAATTTAATTGAAGAATTTAGACTGTTGTCTTCTGCAAAGGTTAATTGGAAGAAAAGTGATGCTTTATTGGTAGGACAATGGGCTGATGGTAAACCTTGCCTTCCTGATGGGTTGTGTTGGGGAAATGGGGGTATAAAATATCTAGGAGTTTATCTAGGGGATGACAGTGTGTTACAAAAAAAATTGTGAAATTAAAGGGCGCTTGGAGAAGTGCAAATGGTTATTACCGAAAATGTCCTATAGGGGGAGAACTCTCATTGTCAACAACTTAGTGGCATCTTCACTTTGGCAGAGATTGGCATGTGTAGACCCTTCTCCACAGTTTTTAGCGGAAGCTCAAGCTGCTGTTGTGAATTTTTTTTGGGACAAATTGCACTGGATCCCACAGAGTGTTTTATACCTCCCCAAAGATGAGGGTGGGCAAGGTTTGATTAATTTACAAAGTAGAATGGCTGCCTATCGGTTACAGTTTGTAAAAGGATTACTTGATGGTTCTACAGATTTCAGCTGGCGTGCTGTGAGTTGCACTATTTTGCACACTATTGGGGGTTTCGGACTGGATAAATCCCTCTTTTTAATGGATCCAACCAAATTGGATTTATCGGAGCTGCCTGCTTTCTATCAAAATCTTTTCAAGGTGTGGAGTTTTTTTCGTGTGTACAAGACTGAGAACTCATATTCTCTCCACTGGCTCTTGCAGGAACCATTGATATTTGGGGCCCGTTTGGACATTGCTACTTCCTGTTATCTGCCGGGGTTCAGCACCATTTTTCTGCAATCCAAGGTCTTTACTTTGGGACATTTGTTGACATTAACTGGGCCTCAATTTGAGAATGTGGATGTCGTATCCAAACATTTACGAATCAGATCTGTTCGCGTATTAACTCGTTTTCTGGTCAAACTTAAAGCATGTTTTACAGTTGAAGAAGAACATTTGTTGAGAGACTTTTCTACAGGGGTTTGTTCTCCTGATGTTGAGGACCCCTTTCCGTGTTTGATTATTAAACCCAATCTTGAAGAGTGTACAGGTTTTTTGCTGAAATCAGGTGAATCTTTGTTTTTAGATTTCTTTTCAAGTGATGGAAAAAAACTGTATAGAGCCTGTGTTTTGGTTTTTAATAAGAAAGTGTTAGAAAAGAGAATCGATACACCATGGCGTTCTGTTTTTAAACTGAGAAATGATGTAAAACCTGAATGGAGATCATTATATAAGCCACCATTGTCTAAAAGGTTTGGTGATATACAATGGAGAATTCTCCATGGTGCCATTGCTGTCAATTCTTTTATTTCAGTGTTGAATCCAGAAGTTAATTCTGCTTGTCCTTTCTGTCCTCAAAGGGAGACTGTTTTTCATGCTTTCATGCATTGTGTTAGATTAGAACCTTTATTTATGAGATTAGAAGAATTGTTTTTGAGGTTTGATGAAACATTTTGTATTGAGACTTTCATCTTGGGTTTTAAGTACTTTCGGAAAAAACGTTTCATCTGTCAATTGTTGAATTTCATTTTAGGGCAAGCAAAAATGGCTATTTACATCAGCAGGAAAAACAGAGTGGAACAACAGTGTAGCGATGATGTGAACGTATGTTTTTTAACTTTGATCAAAGCTAGAGTCTTGATTGATTTTCGGTTTTATAAAACTATGAGTGATCTTTCAACTTTTAAATTGATATGGTGCAGTCATGGTGCGCTGTGTGCAGTTTGTGAAGGTGATTTGTGTTTTTCTTTTTAATTTCTGGAGGTGTTTATGCTGAAGAGATATTGTTAAAATTTATTGTGAAGAGATACTGTTAAAATTGTAAATAGTTTTTTCAAACTCTCTCTCTCTCTCTCTCTCTCTCTCTCTCTCTCTCTCTCTCTCTCTCTCTCTCTCTCTCTCTCTCTCCTCCAGATCTCCCCCTGGTTTTGGCTGTGTGTGTCCCTGTGGTGGTGGTGGTGCTGGCTGCTGTTCTGCTGTTCTTCTACAAAAAGAGGACTAAGCACTCTGATGGTGAGTTATCTTTCAACATTATCTGCACCATTTTAATAATTACTCATTCAATATAGAGAGAAATATGTTTGTCTGTTACTCAGGTTCAAACCAGAGAGGAAACACAGACATCACCAGGACTGAGGTGACTTTCTCTATCTCATCTATCTTTGTTAATTCTCACTGTTAGCTTTTAATATGGCTGCTGATGCACTGAGAGAAGGAAAGGAAACACAGCAGTTCAATCGCACAGTTTGCAATACATGTTCTGTAAAACTACAATCCAAGATGTTAAATTCAAGTATATGCATGTTGCACCAACAGTAATATTGTTTCCTCGAGGTTGAGGGTGGAAATTCGTTGTTTTCGGATGTCCATTACATTCCTCTTTCTTTGTGTTGGCGTTCTAACCTCCGGTGGATTTCTGAGGACTATGGTTAACTGCTCCTCAGATCTCTGCAGGGTAAATCCAGACAGCTAGCTAGACTATCTGTCCAATCTGAGTTTTCTGTTAAACTAAAACAACTTTTAAACAAAGTTCCTTCCTGAGGCTGTTATGCAGAGTACTTAGCACCACCAAAGACTGTTGTGATTGGTTTAAAGAAATGCCAATAAACCAGACACGTTTTTCTCCCATCCCAGAATGTTGTGTGGACTAGCCAGACCCTCCTCCACAGCTCTGTGGAGGAAGGTCTTGCAATGAGACTACCAGCACACAGTTGCTTTTTTTACACATCCAGCAGTTATGGAGCAACATGATCATTTCTTTGGAGACATGTTTCTGTCCACCTGAATGAAACAAACAGCAGACAGAACAGTTGGTGAACATAGAGAACCAGATTAAGAACCAGATGTGTTTTTAGGAGTTGTTTAAGCTGAAAACAGAGTCAAAATCAGAGTGAATATTAAACTTGCAGCTTATTCCACCGTCCATGTTGTGTAAAAACATCCAATATTAGATAGTAGTTGCTCTTCACTGAGAACAGCTGTGGTCAGCTGTTTGACAATTTTCACAAATAAGTATCAAAGTGTCAACAGAAACCTCTCAAACCACAGCAGCATAGTCCACTTCTCTCTTTACTCAGTATGCTCCAAACATTCACTACCTAATGCCTAATACCTAACCCTGACCCAAACACTCATTGTTCCTCCAAAATGCAGATAAATACACAGCTTCTGTTTCCCTCTCATGTACAAATGTTAAATGTTGACAACTTCTGCTTTCACATCACACAATTACATATCCAGACATGGTGCCACAGTATTTGAGATGTGTGGTTAAGTTGCTGTTACTGTATTTTGCTGTATTTTTGTTGTTCGATTAACATCTATGAGAACTGCCCTCCACTCTACACCCGTGCAGACTCCACCTACCAGAGTCTGGATCCAGCCTCCAGGGATCCAGACCACATCTACTTCTCTCTTTTCGATACAACACCTATGATGATGTCAGCAAAGGTTTCTGCTGAACGCAGCACAGCGAGCTTGGCGCTGCTCATGGCAGTGAAGGATTTTATTACCAACCAGAAGCGTTTCTAGGACTTGAGGAGGTTCAGGGCTTAGCCCGGACCCATTTAAAGGAACACCCGACATATTGGGACTTTAGCTTATTCACCGTATCCCCCAGAGTTAGACAGAGTAGAAGTCCATACATACCCTTCTCATCTCCGTGCGTGTCGTAACTCTGTCTGACACACCCACGCGCTAGCTTAGCACAGATCCTGGAGGTAACCCGCTCCATCTAGCCTACTGCTCCTAATAAGTGACAAAATAACACGCAACATTTTCCTATTTACATGGTGTGATTTGTATAGTCACAGCGTGTACAAATAACAAGGTCACATGAGACACAGCCATCTTCTAACCGTGTAATAAACTGGGAACTATATTCTCAGAAGGTGGGCACTGCTACTTCTGCTACTTGGAGGATTAGCTTGCAGCACCTGAGAAGCCCCGTGGTGAGGAGCAGAGAGAAACAACGGTGCTTTTCAGGTGTTGCGCTAATCACTCGCGCTAGTAGCAGTGCTACTAGTGTTACCGGCACCAGGCCTAGAAATCTGGCTACACAGGCTAGGAAGCACTGCGCGTAAGAAAACTGGGAACTATGAATCAATAGATAGAGAGCACAATGTTGCGTGTTGCTCAAGGCAAAGCTTGTTTATTTCTGAGCTCGCGTACAGTTCCCATACATTCACATTGTCTCTACTGTATTAGCTCTCTGATAAAAGTGCATGTCAAAATGATAATAAACCGTTATAAAAATAAAATAAATGGTGTAACCAAACTGATGATGAATAATATGAAACCGTCTCTCTCAATACTGGACCAAATTCAAAGATTTTGGTCAAATTCTAATAGACACAAATGCATGAGGAAATGGGGTCCAGGTTTAAAGGACCATACAGTTCATGGGAGAAAAGGTTAAACTGATATCAGCATAGTCCATGCCTTCCTGGGAACGAGAGGCAATGAGAGGCAAGTTCATAATGTTCATATGTTGACTGAGGCTACAGTGTCTGGGCAGACAAAATGAGGCAGTGTCTGGGCAGACAAAATTCAAACACCAAATGTTTAAACAAGACACAATAGGTAAGCAATGAATTATCCCTTGTACAATCATTGTAGTTATTTCCATATGACATTAACCCAAAATATAGTGAAACAAAAACAAATGAAGGAAGATAGGAAAGGAAAGTGAAGTAGTTAGGGGTTAACAGGTTCACTCCAGAAAAGAATTGGGGTTCACCAGTGTATGTACATGTGACTGTGTGCATGTACCTGTGGACTGGTGCATGTATGTTTTAATGTCAAAACAAAATACTCAATGCAGACTCTAGTCTGTATACATTCTGTCTTCTGATGCGTAGGTAAATAAAATTTGAGTCCTATCTCTCATTCTTATGAGCTACGTAAATTTTGAATTGCACTGCCAAGACTATACGTCAGATGTACCTGTGAAGATCGCACAATACGGTTAGTAGCAGATTTATGGGTCTACAACAAGGCTTGAGTTTGTTGACCGAAGAGATTCCTTCTCTACCGATGCTTCGCATTAAATCTCTCGCTACTAGTACCTGGTTGTGTTTCTGTGACACCCACAGTCTAAAAGCGTGCACTGGGTTCTTGAGGAACAGAATGGAACTAACAGTAAATGGTATCCTGAAAAGAATGTTACTACCGAAGCTCTGAGGTAGTTTGATTACTGTTTGAAAAGTTTAGGATGGAAGCCCATGTCCAACCGGAGCGGGTGAGGCATGCAGCTATCCCTACCACTCAACTGGTTTGAGTCTTATCCTCTTGGGGGAAAAGTCTCCCCTCCCCTTTCCAGGTGCAGAAGCTGCTCTTCTCCTGGGAGTGAGGATCGCATGTGGAGTTGGTCTGACTGAACGTGTGGTTCAGGAGCAGGACCGTGGTTGTCACGGCTGTGCAGTTGGGTGCAGGAGGTACTGGTATCCTCGCCCAGTTCTGGTAACTGGGCCAATCAAGTTCACCTGTAGGTGGGGCCATAAGTGTATGACCCCTTTCCCTGAGTACAGAGAGACGCCTGCTCCAGCCACCTTGAGGAGAGTCTGCGGGGACTCTGAAGAAAGGCAGTGGTTTTGCTGTGCAAAAGCTGGAGGCGGGTCAGGTGGGCGCAAGTGATGGTGCAAGTCTGTCCTGACACCGGGTTTCTTTGGCCAAAGTGATATGGGGACGTCTGTTGGCGTGCCGCCATAAAGGGGTGCACCTTTAACCATACAGGTGTGTACGGTGCATCGCTGTTGTTCAGCGAGCGAAGGAAAGACCTGTGAGGGTTGGAAAAGTCAAGGCTGCCAGACTGCGGCGGCTGTGTGCTGCGCCCGGCGGCAAGAAAAGTCAGAGCCAGGATCAGGCTCAGGAAGAATCATGGCAATTTGCTCATGAAGTACGGTAGTCCTTGTCCATCTGGGGCTGGCAGACTGCCTGCAGGATCAAGTGGCCTCAGGGTGTCGACCTGAGCCTGAATGTGTCCCTGGTGGCTGTCAGCGAGTGGGCCTGGCCTCAGGTGATTGTGACCGCTGCCCAAGTCCTCTGTGTCACTCACACAGATGAGACTAGGATGCCCCAGAGTCATCCTCTGGGGTGCGATATCGACCAAAACAGGTTTTGTGATGGGCGGTTTATCAGGCAGGTAGCTGGGAATGCTACCACTGAATGCTACGCCTAATACTGGTGTACTGAGGGGAAGCATTGTTTTAACGACTTCTGCAAAAGTGTTAGAAGGTGTCTGACTTACTCTGGAGACGCAGTCCAGCAGGGCTAGGGTGCTCACACCCCTTTTTTCCCCTGCTGTGGTATCTGTACCGTGGGCGTTGCCCTTGTGGGCAGGGTCTTTCCAGGATGTCAAGGGAGGAGTTTGTGAGGCGCTAGGCGTCGTGGTTTCGGGGAGCACTCTGGGCTCCTTTAAGTTACCTCCCTGGTCTAGTTCTGCTGATGACGAATCAGTGTCAGGCCCCTTTGGGGAGTCTGACAGTTCTGCTGGATACAGACCTTGTTTTGGGGATGGACGCGTGTTGTCCGAGTCATCGGGAGCTCCCTCCCCCTTTCGTGGGGGTGGAGTCCAGTCCGAGTGTGGCTTTGAGCTACACAAAGTATCCATTGCAGTGGGTGAAAGTTTTGATCCACTTTTACCGCACAAGGTTTGGAGGTTTTCTTTCTCTTTAACGAGGGGAGAAGTTATGGTTTCTTCAGGAGGTAGGATGTTGCAATCAGAAATTAGCTGGGGTGTCTCCTTGAGGAGTGGAGCACCTGTTTCCAGCAAACGGCCCGATAGAGGCTCTTGATAACTCTCACCGATGACAAGTTCTGACGCCTCTCTACTGGAGTTCACTAGGCTGCTAGCGCCGTGGTCTCTGAGTAGACCGGTGACTGGAGGCTTCGAGGGGAGCAAGTAGGTTCATCCAGGTCGGCTGGACCGTTGGATGTGGTAGGAGGGTCAGGCTCAGGGTCAAAAGGCAGCATCACGTGCTTCTTGGACGTGTGAAGGTGTCAGCATACTTACCAGTTCCGTTGGGTCACACCGGTCCCTCTGTCGTAGTTGGAGAGTATCATGCAGCCAAGGCCCGATCAGATCATGTCTCTGGAGCCGGGGGTCGTTCAGAACAGGAGAATCATAGTCACTCAGTTGAGGACGGCTCCTCCCCTTTGGCAGTGGGGAGGGAGTCTGATCAAAGCGGGATGGCGAGCTTTGTGGCTCGCACCGTTTGTCAGTGGACGGAACTCTGATTCTAGCTGTGTTCCTCTGATGTTGCAAGACCTTCCTCCCCCTTTTGGCAGGGGAGGGGTGCTCTCTCCTCCGAGGGGGAGGAGATGAGGAAGAAGGGTCCCTCCTCCGGGAAGGTGAGGAAGAGGGTTTTCTCTGTGGCGGAGATGAACAAGATCGGTCTCTCCGAGGAGGAGGACGAGAAGAAGATGAAGAACGGTCTCTTCTCTGGGAAGAAGACAGGTGGTTTTTCGCCGAGGTGGCGGAGAGAAACTGTGTCTCTGACTGTGAGGAAACCCAGGGGGAGGAGAATAGAACGCTGTTCTTTGCTTGGCACGCCGGAGCTGTGCCGAGAGGTCCTCACGGCTCTCCTCTAACCGGGAGACCTCATCACGCCTGGCTTGGACTCTCTGTCTAAGCCAGGCTGTTTTGCGCTGCTCAGCTTCATAGCTGTCTTGCAGCAGTGCGAGCTGTGCTTGGAGGACAGCGCGTTGCCGATGGGTTCGGCTCTGATAGATTAGCACCAATTGGCCAAGCAAGCCTTGTATGCAAGCTTTTAGCATCCAGGACGGCTGTGCTATGTAAGCTAAAAGTTCCTGGAGTATTTCATCGCAGGTAGTTCTACAACCATCACGGTTATTCTCTTCAGAGTCTAGGATGAGACAAGCGACCACATTCTGCAGGACTGTGTCGGTCGGCTCTTTGGAAGCTTTCGCCTCCAGCCTCTGGTACTCGAAGCGACTCATTTTACTTCTAGCAAACAGATTGCTACCAGGGCTCAATTCCTTTGTGGTGACAAAGGAAAATTAACTGTGAACAAGTTGATTCAAGGAGCAGGTGAAAGGCTTAACCTGTAGTTCCTTTAGTTTTAAGTGTTGACTGCTAATTAAGCTTATTACTACCATTTACCACCAACCCAATTCTATTGGGTAGTCGCAGAGGTCCACCAGTTCCGGTGCGTAATAGCTGTTACTGTCAAAAATCTGAGTGTTAGTATCAATAACTTTAAGATCGAGTAGAGCGTGAAAATCTTGACTGCTAACTAAGCTAGTTACTACCCTTTTACCACCAACCCGATCGTGTCAGGCGGCCGTAGAGGCCCGGACACCTCAGTTGAGTAATAGCCGTTACTGTCAAGGAGCGTGAAAAATGTTGTCTACTAACCAATGTACACACTGAAAAATTCACAGATCACAACTGAATGTATGCTTGGCAGGTTGCAGAAAAATTAATTTTCAAAAATAACAATTTCAGAAAAATTGATTTCTTTTTTTATATTTAAAATTGAAAAAAGGTATGGACAATTATGAATAAATGTTGCACTAAAGCTGGTATTCAACGCTCGCACAGGGCGTTAAATGTTGCGGGAAAATTATAAATTTTCAAAAACAAAATTTTTTTTTTTTCAAAGAAAAAAAATTAATATTCAAAAATTATGGATTATTATGTATAATTATTGTAACAACGCTGGTTCTAACAGGCTCACACGGGGCGTCATAATGTAGGATTCTCGTAGGGTACAGATTTGATCATTGGCAAATTATCAAAGATGTTTTATCAATATTAATAAAGTTGTGAATATGGTTATTAATAACTTTATCAAATCGACAAACAATCAAAACAGGGCACCACCCTGCTAGTCAGGGACCAATAATCAAACTGTGGAACAGTCTCATTTCTGTGGTAATCCTTTAAAAAGGAAATAAAGGAAGGGGTGAATCCAAGCAACGGACCTGATTGACCAGCAATTATTACAACAAGTACACAAATAATCACAAGCAACTGCTAATTAAGTATAATAAGATTTATTAACTTCACAATTATCAGTAGCTAAACAATAATCCTTCAATAATAAACTCCTATACCTTTTTATAATATCACAACCAAAAACAAAGCAAAACAAAGCAGCATGTGTCATGGACACGTCTGTGTCTGTGTGTGTGTGAGTGTGTGTGAGAGAGTGAGTGAAAAGAGGAGGGGGCGGTGTCGGAGTGTAGTTCTAAACACCAAAACAACTCCAAAAATGGCTACTCCTGTGAGCTGCACAAAACTATTTAGCCTCAAGAGGGCGGTAGTGGTGCTGCGTGCGCGGAGAGGGCTGAAGAAGCCGGGGGGTTGCTAGGCAACGAGAACGCTTAGCCGATCTGGTAGCTAGTTCCTGTTTTAGCTCTCTGTTCGAACGTAGGGAGATCCCTGTGAAGCTACGCGTTAGCTTGGTAATTGCGCCGGCTAGCTCGGGGGGTGTGTGTGTGTGTGTGTGTTGGTAGAAGAAAGAGAAGGAGAGTAAAGAAAAGAGGCACTTCTGATCTTAAGATATTGATAACGGCCAGCTCAGTGGCTTAACAGCGGATTCATCGCGAACTAAAAATCCTGAAAGGAGTTAGCAGATAGCAATTACGGTTTTAACCCTGCTACTTTAACACAACCAGAATCAAACGATATAATGATCAGTTATATATTCACAGAACAGATTAATAACCAGATATGGCCCATACATGATTACAATCAGATCACATTAATGGCAACAGCGGTAGCGAGCCCTTTGCTCATTAGTAACAAACCAAAACGCACTAGTTCTAATATCTGCCCAGAACTGTGTAAGCCTCTTACTGTACATGCGTTGTTTGTCAGTTAAGTCTCTCGCCAGAGCTTAACGATCCATTTCGTCCGAAGCAGAGGGGACGAACGTAAATCCAGGTCGACCAAACAAGAAACAGAGCGTAGTCCTTTTCTTGAATCCAGGCTGATTAAGCCCGCTGCAGATGAAGGAATACTTCGCCCAGTATTCCCTCGGATCCCCTTTGTATCATCATCATCATCATATTCTTTATTCAGGACACACACAAATGGTCCATAGCACAATACAAAAACATAGCAAAATACAAACAGATACAAGATAAAACACATACAATAAGAAATGTCTACAACAGTCAAAATTCCACAATACACAAAAAAGTGTTCAGATATTAGCATATAGATTAAAACGCCAGTGGTTCCACAATCTTGAAGTGAACCTAACTGCACTCAATGCAGGGTTCACTAGTGTTGCAATGATGCTGTTGTATGACTCTGTTAGTCTACACATACATCTGTACATGAGATTCCTGAGTACAGCAGGACAGGTGAATACATTGACACTTACAAACATTTGGCTTGCACTGCTCCATCGTGGCATTTTAAGCAGCAGCCTCATGCCATCATTATATGCCACATTGAGTTTCTGCATACTGCTTTTTTTATAGCGCCGCCACAAATGGGCAGTATACATTGGAGTACAAAAAGCTTTAAAAAGCGTGGTCTTCACAGACAGTGAACACATGCTAAATTTGCGATTCAGCATATTAGCTTGTGCATACAACATACAATACTGTCTATGAATGTCCCTATCATCAGACAGGTCATCAGTTATATAGTGCCCTAAGTATTTGACCTCAACACACACTTTAAGGACAGTACCAGAGAGAGAGAAATCAGGAAATGACAATTTGTTGTCGTCCCTGCTTCTAACAATCATTATATTACTCTTCGTAGAATTGAACTTAATATCAAAGTCTGAGCCATATTGGGAGCAGACCCTTAGTAGCTGTTGAAGGCCAGCACTATATGGACAGAGAATGACCAAGTCATCTGCGTACATCAGGTGGTTTACAATGGTGTCCCCAACCATACAACCTGTTCCACAATTGTTTAGCAACTTTGATAGATCATCCATATAAATATTAAAAAGAAAGGAGACAAAATGCTTCCCTGCCTAACTCCATTGTTTACATTAAATGGGGCAGACATAGAGTTACCCCATTTCACATACATTGACTGATGAGCATACCAAAAAGCCAAGATTCTCACCAAATATTTGGGAGTCCCTCTGCTGTGCAATTTGTAAAATAACTTCTCATGATTCACACGATCAAAGGCTTTAGAGGCATCAATAAAACACATAAAAATTGTGGAGTTATGCCTGTTATACAAATCTAAAACCTCCTTTAAAGGAAAAATACACATATCCGTGCCATGTTTAGGTTTAAAACCAAACTGGTTGTCAGAGGTCAGGACAGACCGTTCCAGCCTATTCAGTATAGTCCTCTCCAAGACCTTGGATAAAATACTGGCCAAAGCTATAGGCCTGTAATTATCCAAGCTGTTAATCTTACCAGCTTTGTTTTTGATGATAGGCACTAATGTGACAGGTAAAATAGAATCAGGTAAAATGCCATGGACTAACAACCCAGTAAAACAAAAAGCAATTAGGGGACAAAGTTTTCTACTAGCAAATTTTAAATGCTCTGCAGATATCTTATCCATACCGCATGCCTTATTATCTTTTAGCATCATAATTGCATCATATATTTCTTGAGGGAGAACTGTCGCATCTTCATTACCATCAATGTTACCCACTGTAAAGGATTTACTTTTAACACAGTTAAACAGCTCATAGTAATGTTTCTGCCACAACTGAGTAATGTTTTCTGAGCCACTAACACCATCAATATTCGTTGGTAACGATGTTTTACAATTATTCATTCTTTTTGATTTCTCTTCCAGAAATCAATAGGACTATTGTTTCGCAGCTCTTTGCAAGAGAGTCAGACCTCATTGCATTTTCATTCCTCTTAATGAAACGTAGAGCATATTTAAACTTTGCATTTGCACGCTTCTTATATTCAAATAAGGGACCATGTTTATGTCTGCCTGACTCATCCCATGCTTTGAAGGCCCTTCTTGCTTCAGCATGTGTCTCTTCCACATAGCCATTCCAGCCTGGCTTGACCTTGTACAATCTGTGTGTCTTATACAGAGGCCCGGCCAAACCAGGAGGGACTTCACAATATTCTCATAGAGGGAGCACAGCTCAATACCATGTTGAGAGTTCTTACAATTAATATCAGAGCATACAATAGAATCTTTAGGTAATTCAATGTTACTCAACAAAAAATCAGACTTAATATAATATTCTTTAAGGTCCTCCTTAGTCAGATTAGACCAATCTATTTTCCCCACACACATGTTATCTACAGACAGAAGAGCAGGTATATTGCCTGGATTAACAGATAAAGAAAAAGGCACATGATCAGTAGTGGCAAATTCATAATTAATTTTCATGGCCTCTATAGAGTCATGTGCCAGCCGCTGCAAATGCAGTGATCTAGCCATGAAGTTGTGTGCCATGCCTCACTGATGTAGGTGTAGCTACTATCAGGCAAGAGCAATTTGCTAGAAAGAATCAAGCCATTATCAGAACAGAACTGCATTAAGTGTTTGGCAAATAAAGCGCTGCCATCGGAAACATCTGCATTCATATCACCCACAATAAAGATGCACGTGGAAGCATTATCTTGAATGAAAGACATAACACAAGCCAATCTGTTAAGATATTCATCTTCATTTTGAGAACACTCATAGGGTGTGTAAATGTTTAAGATAATGAAGTTTTTAGCACCACAATTAAACTCAATTCCTATGGCCCAGTCAACACCCAGTCTAACCACCTTAACCAGCTGATCATATTTTTTATGCCATAACAGGGCAACACCGCCGGGTATTCTACCATGAACTATCCTAGTGCTCAGGTCAGTAGTAGATTCACGCCCCCCATAAAGTCTTTATGCAGGGAATTTAGACCCTCTAAATCCTGCTTGGATAAAAAGTTTCTTGAACACATAATAAATCACAGGCCTCCAAGAGTTTATCCACTACAAGCGGTGGCGTTTGTCTGCTTCACTGTGCCTAACGCGCAGTCCTCGGCGTTATAAGACACGATATTGATATTCATTTATGTTTATCAATCCCGGCCGCAGCCTGACTGCTGCTCCCCTGCGTAGCTACAGGTATAGGAACAGACACAGAGCGCTGCTGCTGTGGGCCAACCTCTCCTCCTGATCCCGAGGGCCCCGCTATCACCGTTAACTTTGGGTCTGCGAGCCTCAAAATAGCGACGTACATAGATCCCCTCCGGCAAAGTGTGGCCCCGTACATTTCATCAACTTCGTTGCATTCAGCAGTAACATATATCAGGCCGATATAAAGTTTGTACCCGCTCGAAACTTCGACCAGCGGGTGATGCTAGTTTGCTAGCTAGCTAGCTCAGCTAGTCCGGACTAGAGTGCTTCCTGTAGCGACGTGAGTCACGGTGGAAAAGCGAAGAAACACACGGTGCCGACAGCTTTTATCCTCCCTCCGCCTCCTAGTGGCGGGGTGGTGCATTCAAGGACCCGACGACCAATGGGAAAACTGCCATCTGGTCACAGGTGTGAAGCAGTTCTTTGTCTCACCACCAGTCTGCCTTGCCGTCCTCGTGTTGGATGCACTTTCTCCATTCTCCGGCTTTTTAGGAGTTTCGTGAAACTGGCTTTGGAATTCACATGTAGGCCAAGATCCTTTGTCCTGCCTCCCCTGTGTCTCTGCAGTCAACTCAATCTGAGCCAAATCACTGTTTAACCAGCTTCTTGGTCCCCAACAACATTAATGCCTCATTAAATTCCAACCAGGAACCAGAAACACTCAAAGAAGGGAGGAGAGTAGAGGGGGGGTGTGATGTGTTTGGAGGAGGGACTCCATCATTTAGAGAAGTGAACAGTTCCTGGTTTACCAGTGAAGAAGAAAGAGAGGCAGCGTTAAACCATCAGATCCTCCAACATGAACGTCTGTCAGTCTCTGATCTGCTTCTTCTTCCTCAGTGAGTAAACTCAGTTTCTAGTTCTATCATTCTGTCTCTTTTTACTCTGAAATTGTTCTTTATTTTATTCATTTACAGTCGCTCGGTTCAACTTTGCTGCAGAAGGGAAACAGTTTCTCACGAGTAAACTCTTTACAACACATCTTTTGTTAGACCAACATCATGTTGGTTTCTGTGGTTAAACAGGATGTGATGAGATCTTTTACTCTGAACAACAGTAGAAATACACTGTTACAAACTTGATGCTGCATTAACATTTCACAATGCAGAATGACCCATTTCAGATTTTCAGATTATTATCATAATTATTGATGCAATCATCACAGCTGGGAAAGGTGGAGCTCATTGTAAATACTTTACATACTGCTGTGTATTAGTTAACTTTTTATTTATTTTTAATCTAATTCACTTTGGACCTGTGCCTGTTGTTCTGCTGTACTTGTTTTCTAAGCAGTTATTAATGTTGTATTATAACTGTAACAGAGGAAATAGTTCTGCTGCTTCCCCCTGTAAATAATAATGAGATGAGATGCCACTCATTGATTTTCTGTGAGGCTCGAAAAACTTGTAACCATCCCAACACTTTGGTTTAAAAAGGAAACTACCTAATAAACTACTTCATTTTAAATGAATGAATGCCATCTTACAGAGGAGAAACACAGAGAAACCTGGAAGGCACAGCTAAACAGTCTAACAGCATTTTCTAAACTACAGTTTATGAATACATCTTGTTTTTAATTCCTTTTTTTATTTTGACATTGCATGTGGACATTTTATTCTATTATAATATTTCCATATGTTTCGTTATTGTTGACTGAATCACTTCATTGCTTTTTGAGTTGTTTTTATTCTCTGGGGAACATTAAATCAGAGTCAGACTGTGAGATTATTTTAATGCTTGAAATCTGAAAGAATCCAGATCTCTGTTGTTTTAAACTGTTACCCCTCAGTCACAGACTGGTTGAACTGGGCAGCTCCCAGTATGACTGTGGGGATCTATGTATGATTTATGGAGATGTGAAACAAATCAGACTGCAACATCTTACAGGAAGTACAGATAGTAACTATTGATTGTTCATCTTTTTAACAGCACTGCAGGATGGAAACATTGGTCTCATCAATGCAGAAATCTTCGAGAGTACAGGAACTGAAGGAGGAGACATCACAGTTGGATGCTCCTTCACTTTCTCTGGAAAGAGGAGTATCTTCTGTAAGGACGAATGTAAAGATGGAGACATTCTCATTGAGACAAAACAGTACACAGCTCAGAGAGGCAGATACAGCATAGAATATAAAAAGATTTCATTCTCTGAGATAATACTGTATGTGAGCATCAGAAACCTGACTCCGTCTGACTCAGGACGGTACAGATGTGGTTTGGTCAGATATTTCTCATCCTCACCATCATACCAGGAGATTGAGATCCGAGTTACAGATGGTGAGTTTCTACTGAGAGTCATGTTATTAACTGTTCACTGACAGCTGCTGATGTTTCAAATAACTCAACATGTTTAGTCTAACAGTTGTATTTAGAGCTGCATATTTTCATCATTGTGAACTCTGATAAATGCTCCTTTAACAGTTGATGTGTAAAATATGTGATGAACTCAGACGGTCCCACACTGCAGCTGATTGGAATCTTGTTGCACCAAACCCATTGATGACCTTCTGCATTTAGCTGTGGGATTAAAACACATGGATGTTAGCACAGAGTTCTCTGCAGGGAGCATCTGATCATCACCACTTCTTTGGATCTCTACAATCACCATCTGACTGTTTGATTGTGTTTTTTCACAGCTCCAACCTCTCCTCTCAGACCCTCTTCACCATCACTCCCATCAGCCTCCACACTGATGACATCACAGAGTTTAAGCTCCACACCTTCATCAGCCTCCACACTGATGACATCACAGAGATTAAGCTCCACACCTTCATCAGCCTCCCCTGAAGCCAGAGAGCAGACTCCACAGAAACAAACAAGAGCTCTGCTGTATGCTGGTCTTACTCTGGTCCTCTTCTTCATCATGTTATCAGTAGCTTTGCTGATTTTCTGCAGGATGAGGGCCAGGAAACCCAAAGGTGAGACTACAGGAAACACACACACACACACACACACACACACACACACACACACACACACACACACACACACACACACACACACTATATCAGTGAAGAAGTCGTATCACAACCATTAACACACTAAAGAGACAAACAAATTTGAAAAAAGCAGCTCGTAGGGCTCTCCAGGCATTGTGGATGTTCATATTGCGCAACTGTGTCCTGGGCGACTGTGCACGGAGGGTCTTTGTTAACAACGTGGACGGGGTCTCCTAGACTGCTTTGCAATGATTGGCTAACTCACACTGTGACTTCATTTTCTGCTCAGGATGCATGCAGGCTAGTTGTTTGCTGCTATATTAATGTTTTAAATCTCATATATAGAACCTTTAAGGTCTACCCAGAACATTTAGAAAGCTCTTTTTTTATATGAAGTCACAAAAGGTTTTTTAAAGTCATCTCTTTTTTCTAATCCTCTGAACTGCATGTTTTTTCAGAACTTCCTCTGGAAACTGAGTACTCTAATGTCACAAAGGTGAGTTTGGGTTCATCTGGACATCTCAGCATCATTAGTGTTTGAGAAACCAGCGGATATTAATACAAAGCCCTGTTCTCTTCCTGCAGGCCAACCGAGTGTATGAGGAGATCAGAGAGGACAGACAGAGCACATCTCCTCCTGTAGAAGTGTCTACAGTTTACACTTACGCCAAAAACACCAAACCAGATGGAGCGGAAACCACAGAGGAGTACAGCTTAGTCACTGCACCCACTTCTCAGAAGAAAGTAAGTCAAAAGTCTGGTAGGGTTTTAGGTTTTAGTAAACCCCTTCAGGCTGCAGCTAATAGGTACTAGTTTTTATTTACACAGCTGTTTCTCTATCCCTAGCACCTACCTATCTTTGGTGATCTTGAGTCATGTAATAATGTTCTTTTGCCTTTTAATGTTTGGATGCAGGCTTTGAGACGTGGCCTGAGACAAATGAAAATGTTATTGTACAGCAAAGGACTTTTTTTGTTGCATTGTCAGAATAGAGAGAAGATTGTGGACAAAAAAAGGGTTTAAATGTTTTCAAAATGAAAAGGAAATCCAGTTATTTACTCAGAAAATGTTAAGATAAATCAATATAGTTGGAGGAGGACTTCCATTTGTCTATTTTGTTCATCAAGAGAGAAAAGCAACCTATTGAGGAACAGAAACCAGGCCAGTTTGTGATCATACTGTACTGTATCTAAAGCCATTGAGGAAGAAGAAGTGTGAACAGAGAGAGAGAGGGAGGAAAAGGTGTGGCTGATACAGATATTCATGTTAAACAATAGATTCAGAGATCAAACCCTGTGAACAGTTTACATGAAGCAGCTCACGCTGAAATGATGCTCTTGTGAAGAAACAGGCGAGTAAAGTCAGGTGATAAAGTTTGATCTTTGTGTTTTCTTGCAGACTGAAGACGACTGGAGTGACGTCACCTACTCTGAGCTGGATCTTCCCAACGGTACAGCTGCCTCGCTGCACAGCGCCCCCTGTGGTGACGCAGATAACGTGGTCTACTCTGTTCCTCGGGTAGAAGCCAGCTCGGCCGGCAGCCACGCCCAAGACGCTTCCCCTCCTCTGTACTCTACTGTTACTTTACATCAGCTGTAGCTTCAACGCTGTCAGCGCCACATTTACTCTCTCAGGAGCCAACAGGGGACACAAAGTGCTTAGAATGAGTCACATTCACTCAAAGAAATCTGTGTTTATCGTTTTTTGGGGAAACTATGTCAGTTACAGCTCACATTATATTTTTTGAAGATGAAATGTTTTTATTAGCTCTATGTGTTTATTGCTTTTGCACAAATATATGTTCTTATAGCAGTTTATATATTATATTATTATATACTGTATTTATTCTATACTTTTCAAACTATACCAAACTACCTCCTCTAAAAATCTAGGCTGTGACGGGATACTTTGACCAATCTCAGGTGATTTCAGAGAGAGAGAGAGAGAGAGAGAGAGTTCCTATTGGCTGTTCTGTTAAATGCATTGCCCGGGCGACAGAGACGGGAGAGAGAGCTGCAGGAAGAGGTCTCACTCTACTTCAAATTCTGGCATTTTTTCTTTTCTTTCTACCCCCTGCAGCTTTAAGCTCTTTCCCCCCCCCCCCTCTGTACAGTTGTTATGAAGGGTAAACTTAGCTTTAGAGACCAAAACCGTCTTTAGTACCGGGCTGTAGACATGTTTATTTCTGCTGTAAAGGTGAAGGTAAACATTTGAACATGGGGCTTGTTTTTGGAGCCAGCCTCCACGTTGGCTTCATGTCTCAGCCCCCCAGGTTTCTGCTTGGTAAACACTGAAGGGGCCGCTGATTTCTTCATCTCACCGTTACCTGAAATAACAACATGGATTTTTAATGCAGGTCTGTTTTCAGTCTGAACGCTCGCTAAGGCTTCAACACTTGAATTATGAGAGGACATTTAGGGATTACACTGTACCAATTGTTACTGCAGAGTTTCTATAGACACAAAGCTGTAACAACTTTTAAAATTATAATAAATCATATTCTTTATGTTGCATTAAGTATCAGTTTTCTACAGGAAAATAAAAAACTGGAAAAATTCAGGCGCCATATAGTATTTAATTAAAACACAATGCCCAGATTTTGAAAAATAATTTGAAACTGGTAGATAAAAAATAATAAACATAAAAGACTCAATATAAGACTAAATTTTATAGTCATACATTGATTTTACAAAAATATGACTTCCCACTTAAAGATACAACCAAGTCTAGTTTTAATGTAAATTCAGACATAAACTCACAGATTAAAGAAAACACTTAGGGATCGTTCGCTATTTATGGAATGGACCACTGGAAAAAAATAGGGGAGGGTCATGTGTTTTTATTTTTTGTTGATGGGAGGGTCATCCAATTTTTTTAGTGTAGGGGGTAGGGTCACCCAACTTTTGTATTCATGAGAAGAGCAACATTTCAAAGTGGCTTGTTTGGTGCGTATTTATCCATGTAGCTCCATGTAGCTCTCTCAGTCTCGGCCCCTATCGCTAGCAGATGGGTCCCTCCCTTTTTAATCAGCCAAGCTTTTATTTTGAAAAGCTGAAACTCTCGCCACGGACAGCACCAGCCAGGAAAGCATGAGACGGGAGGTATATCCTTTCGGTCCCGGTGATTATTTGTGAAATTGTGCAAACGAAAGGCATTTGAGAAGGAAGGAGTGGTAGCATGCAAGCTCCCAAATTGACGATCGTCTGAGAAATGGAGTTTTGGATAATGTTCAGCTTCGGCAGTTTTACCTATATGCTAAAATATACAATGACTGAGAAAGCCTAGTGACGAGTCCATAGCAACTAGTGTTGAATTACCCAGTGTGCTTTGTTGAATGGTCTCAATGTTTCATTGTTTTATTTCATGTGAATGATTACTAGATGAGTTTGTTTGGAGGAGGGACTCCATCATTTAGAGAAGTGAACAGTTCCTGGTTTATCAGTGAAGAAGAAAGAGAGGCAGCGTTAAACCATCAGATCCTCCAACATGAACGTCTGTCAGTCTCTGATCTGCTTCTTCTTCCTCAGTGAGTAAACTCAGCTTCTACTCTCTCTTAATTATGTCATTTTTATTTATTATTTCTTTATCTCCAGTGGGTCAGTTCAACTTTGCAGCAGAAGGGAACCAGTTTCTTATTGATGGACTGTGTTTCATCACCTCTTGTCTCAGTCTAACAACATGTTGGTTTCTGGTCAAACAGGATGTTCAGAGTTGGTATGAGTCTCTTTAAAATGGAGTTCTTTAAAAGTGATCTACTCAAATTAGCCTGACAATCTGCAGTCAACTCTTGATCTCCTGTACTTGTAGTTTTAGAGTAGATTTATATTGTTTAGACTGTTTAGTAGTTATATAATAGTGTTCACCTTTTTAGAGAGGTAGAGAGAAAATAATGATTTGAAATTATTTAATTTGAACAACCTCCAAAAGAAGAAGTGCAGCAGTAAACATGCACACCAAAACCTCACACACACACACACACACACACACACACACACACACACACACACACACACACACACAGACCCACACACACACACACACACAGGTAATATTAAACAAAATGCTTGGTTCATAGGTTCACATTTTGTCTTAATAAAACATGTTTAAATGTTGCTTTTGATCCTGTTTGTTATGATTGTTTGATATTTGAGGGTTATTTTAGAGCCGAGGATGGATGTTGAGCTAAACATGCAAAACCTCATTTCACAAGAGAGCCAATCAGCAACGTCATTCTCATATGAGAAGTGGTGAAGGAGAAGAAAAAACTATAAAATGCACTTAAATATATACTAATATATTTATATTTTATATATAAATAAATGTTTCATAGTTTTACATTTCGTCTAAATAACATGTTTAACTGTTCTTTTTCATATCTTTTAGGACAGTACGATTTCTAACATGTTTTGTTCAGCTATTTTAGGGACTGTAAACTAATTATTTTGGTGGGAGGGAGGCTGAATCTTATATTCCTAAAAAGCCCTTTGCAGCCTTTTCAGTATTTTCTTTGGACCCTCCTGTTGACTGAGGAAGAAAGTTCATTACCCTCTCAACATTTTATAAAAACAATGTATTTAAGGCAAACATTAAAAAACAGTAAAACTGCAGCTACTCTCTATTTTTGGATAAAGAGATGCTAAATGGTTTGGCATGTTACCGTGGCGACGACGGTGTATATATATATATATATTGAGGTGCTCAAGTCCATCAGCACCTCAATACATTTTAGCCAGAATAAATGAGAAAAATATAATCATGGGATGAGTAAAAGATAACACACCCTCCCCTGCTCTCCTAAATAATATAGACTACACTCCCCAAGCAGAAATGAACATATACCCCTCCCTGTTTCCTAGCCCCTCTCCCCCATGATTATTATGGGACAGTCTGGTTTTATGTATTGGTGTGTTGAAGAAAGTTTTCCACTCTAGTGTAGTCTGGTTGGAGACATATTTAAACCTCTGTCTACATCTCCAGTTTGTTCACTAATTCCAATATGTCTGGTGGTGATGGGAACATTGACGGTTCTCACCCTGGTACAGTTAAGTTTCAGTGTTTCACAGAGGAAACTCAAATGACAAAAGATAAAACAAAAAGGTGCGTTTGTTTGAACTCTGTAGCTCCATCTGCCCCGAGTGGAGCTGCTATCTGACTACAGCTGCAGATAGTTGAGAAGAAAATCTATCTTTTGAAAACAATCAAAATCATTCGGCATAAAGAATTTCTTTTCATTAACATAACTCTCACTCAATAATGTTTATGCTTATCATCATATGTATCATTCATACCGGTTTGTGTTGATTTGCTCCAAACAAACAAACTTTCTGTCCTTCTGACTGTGTCTGGTTGTGTTTTGAGGCGGATTCATAAAGCCCAGGATAAATGTAAGCACGCGCGCAAGGCGTGGATAAGTTGAAAACGGGGGCCGACAACGCCAGGCCTAGGACCTCTTAAAACTTTCAAATTTGAGATAAAAGATTAATAGGTCCTTTATGTCGGGGGAGAGCAGTTAAAACCAGTGGTATTTAAAACAGTGAGTACAACCAGTTAAGGGATAACAACATTTATTTAAAAAAGAACAACTAAAGTTCCTCCTTAAAAGAATTCAAAAGCATAAAGCACAACCAACTAAAACCAAGCTAAAATAATGCAGCAGAACAGGAGTGGGAGGTTAAAGGACAGTCCACGGGATCCGCTGGCGACCACCTTCTTCTCGCCTGGCTCCTCTCCTCAGGTATAGCCTGCAGAGGAGAACTTAGGGCCAGTCAAACGTCCTTTAAACTACCACAGCTTTGTACACTACACACTACAACAAACAGCTGTCTTAAAGAGACTTACGCAGAAGGGAGAAGTTTCCCCTTCTCCCACTGTAGCCGCTAGCGGTCGGTGTTTGCGTTTTCCTCGGTGTATTCTCAGGCCTCCTCCAGACCGGGGACAATGCTGTTCTCACTGGAATCCCTTTCTTTCTTTCTTTCTTTCTTTCTTTCTTTCTTTCTTTCTTTCTTTCTTTCTTCTTTCTTTCTTTCTTTCTTTCTTTCTTTCTTTCTTTCTTTCTTCCTTCCTTCCTTCCTTCCTTCCTTCCTTCCATCTGCTCCGTTCTGTCCGCCCCATTGTGCCGTTGTGGTCTCTGTGTCCTCCGTCGTGCGCCCCTCTCCTGTTGCCCTTCTGCCCTTTTTATATCTAAAACAGTCAATCCATTCTCTGGTCCCCAGGTGCAAATCCTTAATCCTAATTAGGCTACATGTCCGATGGCGGAAGTAAAACCAACGTTTAAAAACACACACACAACATTTCAAAATGAAAGCATGCAATAACATAAGGTAAAAACACAACAAATACTAAAAACACAGCAAATCCAAAGTATCCAAAGCATGCTTAAATAAAATCAACTTCCGCCCCGTGACATGAACTCAAACTTTGACTTTGTATGTAATCGTGCTGTCTCTAAAACTGACCTCCCATTCTGTCTGAACACAGTAATGTTTCCATGTGTTTCATTATTGTTGACTGAATCACTTCATTGCTTTTTGAGTTGTTTTTATTCTCTGGGGAACATTAAATCAGAGTCAGACTGTGAGATTATTTTAATGCTTGAAATCTGAAAGAATCCAGATCTCTGTTGTTTTAAACTGTTACCCCTCAGTCACAGACTGGTTGAACTGGGCAGCTCCCAGTATGACTGTGGGGATCTATGTATGATTTATGGAAATAGAAACAAATCAGACTGCAACATCTTACAGGAAGTACAGATAGTAACTATTGATTGTTCATCTTTTTAACAGCACGCAACGCGGATGGAAACATTGGTCTCATCAATGCACAAATCATCAAGAGTACAGGAACTGAAGGAGGAAACATCACAGTTAGATGCTCCTTCACTTTCTCTGGAAGGAGGAGAATCTTCTGGTAAGGACGAATGTAAAGATGGAGACATTCTCATTGAGACAGAAGCGTACACAGCTCAGAGAGGCAGATACAGTATTACATATAAAAGATTCAATAATTTTTGCGACAATTCTGTATGTGAGCATCAGAAAGCTGAATAAGTCTGACTCAGGACGGTACAGATGTCGTTTGGACCGATCTTTCTCTTCCCATCATCATACCAGGAGATTGAGATCCGAGTTACAGATGGTGAGTTTCTACTGAGAGTCATGTTATTAACTGTTCACTGACAGCTGCTGATGTTTCAAATAACTCAACATGTTTAGTCTAACAGTTGTATTTAGAGCTGCATATTTTCATCATTGTGAACTCTGATAAATGCTCCTTTAACAGTTGATGTGTAAAATATGTGATAAACTCAGACGGTCCCACACTGCAGCTGATTGGAATCTTGTTGCACCAAACCCATTGATGACCTTCTGCATTTAGCTGTGGGATTAAAACACATGGATGTTAGCACAGAGTTCTCTGCAGGGAGCATCTGATCATCACCACTTCTTTGGATCTCTACAATCACTATCTGACTGTTTGATTGTGTTTTTAATGTTTCACAGCTCCAACCTCTCCTCTCAGACCTTCTTCACCATCAGTCCCATCAGCCTCCCCTGAAGCCAGCGAGCAGACTCCACAGAAACACACAGCTCCAGGTACATTTAGTTTATGTAGCCTAATAATACTTGTTGCACCCTCCATGGTGTCCACAGCTCTTTTTTATTTATTGTCTGAGTTTTGTCTCTTTTCTTAATTCTAATAAAGCTACCATGAGGAAGATGGTTGTATATTTAGAGTTGATAATCAGTTGTATGTGCAGGCTGAAAAGTGCATCTATAAAAACAGAATTTATTGATAGTTTGGACATCAGGGCTCCTGTTGCTGATGTTGTTCTGCGAGTGTGTATGTCGGAGCCAGAAGATGTTCTTTAATTAATAGTAGTAACGTATACCATCATATTCCAGAGAAGTGTAAAACCAACGTGTTCTTCTGCTGAAACAACCACAGGGCTGGTGCTGTATGTGCGTCTCCCTCTGGTCGTCTTGGTCATCGTATTATCAGTGGCTGCTCTGATTTTCTGCAGGAAGAGGAACAGGAAACCCAGCGGTGAGACTACAGGAAACACACACACATAACAGAAGCACCTGAACATCGAAAACTCACTGAAACCCCAAAACAACACACTTTACAACGTATGTTTAGGCTGTGACTAATCCTCTGAACTGCATGTTTTTCAGAACCTCCTCTGGAAACTGAGTACTCTAATGTCACAGAGGTGAGTTTGGGTTCATCTGGACATCTCAGCATCATTAGTGTCACTATCAACCAGCTGATATTAATACAAAGCCCTGTTCTCTTCCTGCAGGCCAACCGAGTGTATGAGGAGATCAGAGAGGACAGACAGAGCACATCTCCTCCTGTAGAAGTGTCTACAGTTTACACTTTCCACCGAAGCCAGTTCTCAGAAGAAAGTAAGTTAAAACTGTGGTGGGATTTTAGCTTTGGGTTCAGGAAACAGTGTCTTTAGACTTTAACTTGACTGGGTGACAACTTCATTGTACAGCAGAGGAACCTTTTTCGCAGTGGCCGAATACAGAGAAGATTGTAGTCACGTTCTTCAAATGTGGTTTTAAACTAACTTTATGTTTCTGAGTAGCGTGCTGCCTTCTTAAGAAACAGGAACCAGGTCAGTTTGAGATAACTTCTTATGCCACAAACTTCTGTTGATTTTAGGAAGTCCTCACACGGAACTTGTGAACAGAGACAAATACAAATATTCAGTTCAATATAAAAAAAATAGATTTGGAGATAAAACCCTGTGAACGGTTTACATGAAGCAGAACACGTTAAAATGATGCTGTGACGAAAAAGGTGAGTTAACATGAAAAAAAAGCTTAAGAGCTGAACTTTTCTTTGTTTCCTTGCAGACTGAAGAGGACTCGAGGAAACTAACTATTAGGGGGTGGATTTTGTTTTGCTCCTCTAAGTGTAAAGAGTGTTCGAGGTTTAAAAGGAAGGATAATAACTCTGGTGAATGAATCAGAACAGAACCAATAATTTATATATATATATATTTTAAGAAAATGAACTCAGCATGAATAAAACATTGGCTGTTTAAACCGTATAGGGTCTTCATCTTTTACAAAATATGGTTTATAAATATTTTCATCCACTCATCTCCAAGCAGCTGTTGGCAGTGTAGTACAATGTCAGAAACAATACAACTTTATTATCAGTCTATACTGAAATTCACTTTGCTTTCCCAAGCAGCTGCTCTGGAAAAAAGAAAGAAAGGAACACACAAAGTAAAACAATTACACATATAGCACAAAAGATGAAGACATATCAACAGCCATGACAAAGAAACACGTTCCATGATATCCTCAGATCCAGATGTGAATTGGCAGCAGGCTGATTTTGGTTTAGCAACAGTACAGGTCACTGCAAATAGGCTGATAGACTTCACATTACACAATATATTGTTTTCGCTGTCTTGCTGCAGAGGATCAGATATTGTAGCTAGCTGTCTGGATTTACCCTGCAGAGATCTGAGGAGCAGTTCAGCATAGTACTCATAAATTCATCGGAGTTTAACCCTCTGAAACCCAAGACATTTTTGAGAATTTTTTGCTCCTGTCACATTATTACTCACTGTGAGCTCATTTCTCACTCTATCTGCAAGTCTAGCATGTCAAATTAAGAAGCACCACCATGGAGAAATAGGAATATCTCATAAATGTCTTATGAGCAGTATAACACAGTTATAATGGCATAAACATAACAAAAAGGAAACGCGTCAAAGTTAAGTATTTGATCATTTATTTAAAAAAAAAAATATATATATAGAAAAACAATTGAATCAGATAATAACCCATTTCCCTAAGGGAACACATGTATATACAATACAGGAAAAAAATAATTTTGGCTGTAAATTATTCACACAAATAATGAATTACTTATTTAGGTAACACCAGTGGTGGAATGTAAGAGCTTTATTTATTAGTTTTACATTGAGTACTTACTTTTAATATTTAAACTACATTTTCCTGATGATACTTATATACTTTTAATGAAGAAACATTTTCAATGCAGGACTTGTACTGTAACAGAGTGTAGTATAGTACTTTTACTTAAGTAAAGGATCTGAATATTTCTTCTACCACTGTTCACCACTAGGCTGCGCTGTGTTTTGGTGCTGGTCTCAGGCAGTTTGGATGAATTTTCATCACGCGGCTGTACATGACAGTAAACTAACATGGCTGCCTACACCTAGCTGAAAAGCTGTAGAATTTTGACCATGCATACATAATGGCAGCGCCGTCAACGAGGCACATTTAGAGGACTGTCCGAAGTTTGAGAACCCAACGAACAATTTGTTTTTTTCAGTTTCTTTCTAGGGTATGTGGTTTTTCTTTGGCAATCTTACGGTGGCCGACAGGGGCAAATGCACTGCAACTTAATGAAACACACGCAAATAGACAAAACACAAGCAAATTAAGAAAACATCTTCATTAATTTGACAACACATTTAGCAAACACGCTGCAAATACACACAACACAACCAAATACACAAATGCGCTGCAAATATAGAAACGATGCAAAAAGAAAAGCACACAATCCCCGAAAAAAAATGCAACAAAAAAACGCTCCATCCAGATTACACAACAGAAGTTCTCCAGGCCTCTAGGGGGAGCGTTAAGTGCAACAGCTTGATTTCCGACCACACGGGGAGAGAGTGCTGTGCCTTTTTATTACCACGAGTTTACAGACACGTCTCTGCTGGTTGAGTATCACCTGTGACCTGAGCCAATAAACTAGAGACTCACCCACCAAATGAGAGGAAACATATCTCAAACACGGAGTTAATATTTACAGTCTATGATCTCAAAGCAGTTGCACACCGTTTCACAATGGTGCACACCGTTCTGAGATTGAACGTGCCCCGTCTCTCTCTTTCTCTTTCTCTCTCTCTCTCTCTCTCTCACTCTCTCTCTCTTTGTCTCTCTCTTCCCCTGTGGGGTCGAAAATCAAGCTGTTCCACTTAGCGCTCCCTCTAGAGGCCTTTAGAACTTCCGTTGTGTAATCTGGATGCAGCGTTTTGTTTTGTTGCATTTGTTTTCGGGGATTGTGTGCTTTTCTTTTTGCATTTTCGTTTCTGTATTTGCAGCACGTTTGTGTATTTGGTTGTGTTGCAGCCCAGTCTCATGGCAGTTCGTGATATGGTCACATTATTGAATCTATTGATTTATGGACAGGACACTAAAATGTGTTTTTTTTCGTGTGGTGATTACGAATTTTAAAGCAATGTATTTCAATGGGAAGCATATTTCATGAGCACAGAACGATTACGGTAGCGAGTAGTATTGATAAGGCGAAAGTCTGCGCAGATCGGGGTGGTGGATGGGTCAAACACCAGGAAAGGACTTTCACCCCGGAGACCGGGGATCGTGTCCCGCGAGTTGCAGTTCCTTTCCTCGTTATTCTCTTCCTAACCACAACCGTCCCGCTGTTTTCGGCGTCTCCTGTGTGTGACGGTTCCTTTCCCCGTTCTTCTTTTCCTAACCACAACCGTCCCGTTGTTGTGGCGTTTCATTTCATAGCGGTCCGTCCTGTTGTTGTGGCCGGCATGTGGCGCTTCATTTCCCGTTGTTGTGTCCCCCAGAGCGGGTTCGAAAATCGTGACCTGTACACATTCAAAAATCGTGATGTGTACACGAAATAAACGTCAAAATCGTGACCTGTACTCAAATTAATAAATCAAAATAACGTGATTATTTCACAAACTGGCGTGACACTGGGTTGTGTGTTTATTTGCAGCGCGTTTACTAAATGCTGCGCATGTGTTGTCAAATTAATGAAATAGTTTTCTTAATTTGCTTGTGTTTTGCCTATTTGCATGTGTTTCATTAAGTTGCAGTGTGTTTGCCCCTGTCGGCCACTGTACAATCTTTTAAACAAAACATGCTATTTCTAAGCAGACAGCGGGTTTTGGAGTTAGGAGGGTTAAAATGCCAGAAATCATATTCTATCGCATATGCTTCCTGTGACGCCTCCACTGCTAGCCCATGTTGTATGAGCTAAAGCATGTAAAAAAACAAATGAATCTAACTGAAATGGAAACTGAACTTAAAATGTATAGTATGTCATCAAAAATGTCAGACACATTTCATAATATAGTATGTCATAAAATATAATAGTTTTTTATGTTAAAGATTGCCATTGTATGTCATAAACAATCCTAGTATGTCATAGATACTTGATAGTTAATTACATAGCTTTGTTGAATACTTGATTCTGATTGGTCAATTACGGCGTTCTGAATAACAAAATTCATATGTGTGAAATCTGATAAATGCTCCTTTAACAGTTGATGTGTAAAATATGTGATGAACTCAGACGGTCCCACACTGCAGCTGATTGGAATCTTGTTGCACCAAACCCATTGATGACCTTCTGCATTTAGCTGTGGGATTAAAACACATGGATGTTAGCACAGAGTTCTCTGCAGGGAGCATCTGATCATCACCACTTCTTTGGATCTCTACAATCACTATCTGACTGTTTGATTGTGTTTTTAATGTTTCACAGCTCCAACCTCTCCTCTCAGACCTTCTTCACCATCAGTCCCATCAGACTCCACACTGATGACATCACAGAGTTTAAGCTCCACACCTTCATCAGCCTCCCCTGAAGCCAGCGAGCAGCCTTGAGAGAAACACACAACACCAGCTGCACCTGCAGCCTCAGGTACATTTAGTTTATGTAGCCTAATAATACTTGTTGCACCCTCCATGGTGTCCACAGCTCTTTTTTATTTATTGTCTGAGTTTTGTTTCTTTTCTTAATTCTAATAAAGCTACCCTGAGGATGATGGTTGTATATTTACAGTTGATAATCAGTTGTATGTGCAGGCTGCAAAGTGCATCTATCAAAACTGAATTTCTGTCAGGTCCATCAAAGTCAAGAACACACAGACAATAAAATGCTTCAGGAAAATTTATGAATTAAATTTGGCAGTATGGCTCTGTTCAGAGGAGTCCCCTGACCTTTCATGATTACCATGAAAAAGCAGAGAGTCAGAGGAGTCAGAGAGTCAGAGGTCGTGACCACTTGGCCTGCCAGAACGGACGCTGACGCTCAATTTATTGTTGGTTTGGACATCAGGGCTCCTGTTGCTGATGTTGTTCTGCGAGTGTGTATGTCGGAACCAGACGATGTTCTTTAATTAACAGTAGTAACGTATACCATCATATTCCAGAGAAGTGTAAAACCAACGTGTTCTTCTGCTGAAACAACCACAGGGCTGGTGCTGTATGTGCGTCTCCCTCTGGTCGTCTTGGTCATTGTATTATAAGCGGCTGCTCTGATTTTCTGCAGGAAGAGGAACAGGAAACCCAACGGTGAGACTACAGGAAACACACACACATAACAGAAGCACCTGAACATCGAAAACTCACAGAAACCCCAAAACAACACACATTACAACGTATGTTTAGGCTGTGACTAATCCTCTGAACTGCATGTTTTACAGAACCTCCTCTGGAAACTGAGTACTCTAATGTTACAGAGGTGAGTTTGGGTTCATCTGGACATCTCAGCATCATTAGTGTAAGTATCAACCAGCTGATATTAATACAAAGCCCTGTTCTCTTCCTGCAGGCCAACCGAGTGTATGAGGAGATCAGAGAGGACAGACAGAGCACATCTCCTCCTCTAGAAGTGTCTACAGTTTACACTTTCCACCGAAGCCAGTTCTCAGAAGAAAGTAAGTTAAAACTGTGGTGGGATTTTAGCAATTGGTTTTTTAGCAAATGCATACTATGCAACTTTTCCAGCTTCTGAAGCTTTGTTTTTATTTGACTGGGTAAAATCTTCATTGTACAGAAGAGGAAACATTTTTACAGTGGCAGAATACAGCGAAGATGGTAGACATGACAACAAAAATGTGGTTTTACACTTATTTTGTGTTTGCTGCCTTAAGAAACAGGAACCAGGCCAGTTTGTGCATCCACTTTATCTAAAGCCATAAACGTCTGTTGATTTTAGGATGACAGTAGTATAAATACAGATGTTCTTTTCAATATTAAACAATCGATTTGGAGAAGAAACCCTTTGAAGAGTTTACATGAAGTAGCACAGCTTTGTGTTCAGGAAACAGTATCTTCAGACTTTAACTTGACTGGGTAACAACTTCATTGTGCAGCAGAGGAAAATTGTTTGCAGTGGCAGAATACAGAGAAGATTGCAGTCACGTCCTTTAAATGTGGTTTTAAACTAACTTTATGTTTCTGAGTAGTGTGCCACCTTTTTAAGAAACAGGAACCATGTAAGTTTGAGATAACTTCTTATGCCACAAACTTGTGTTATTTTTAGGAAGTCCTCACACTGAGTGTTAAATGAGAGACAAATACAGATATATTTAGCTCAACATAAAAAAATTGATTTGGAGAAAAAACCCTGTAAATGGTTTACATGAAGCAGCACGCGCTGAAATGATGCTGATGTGACGAACAAGGTGAGTTAAAATAAAAAAACGTAAGAGCTGAACTTTTCTGTTTCCTTGCAGACTGAAGAGAACTCGAGGAAACAACTGTGAGGTGGATTTATTTTTTTGCTCCTCTAAGTGTAAAGAGTGTTCAAGGTTTAAAGTGAACAAAAAATAACTCTGGTGAATGAATCAGAACAGAACCAGTAATATATATATATATATATATATATATATATATATATATATATATATATATATATATATATATATTTATTTATTTATTTATTTTTATATATATTTTTTTTTTAAGAAAATTATTTAAACAGTATAGGGTCTTCATCTTTTACAAAATACTTTTTATAAATATATCTAAGCAGCTGTTGGCAGTGTAGTACTATGTCAGAAATTACATTACAACTTTATAATCAGTCTACACTGAAATTCACTTTACGTTCCCGAGCAGCTGCTCTGGGGAAAAAAAAAGAAAGTCACACACAAAGTTAAACAATTACAAATATAGCACAAAAGATGAAGACATAGCAACAGCCATGACAAAGAAGTACGTTCCATGATCTCTTCAGATCCAAATCTGAATTTGCCTCTCCCCCAAAACGGCCATTGTCCAATCACACATCATAGCAACCGTTACTATGTGAGCAGGTCCGACAAACATTGACTCCAAGCAAGATGGTGAAGCAGTGCGCCCACGGAGTTTGTAAATCGGACACTAGCTAGATACCCCGATTGTCTGGAGGATTCATTTGCACTAACGTGTTTACTATTTGGCAGCCTGAAAACTGGTATTAAAGGCTGTAGAAAGAATGCGGAATGAAAAGAGATCATGCGGTCAACAGTGTTGCCGTAGTAAATCGGACTCCAGCTGAAGTTTATAGCCTACATCCTTGACACATGTATTCTATAGTCCTAATAGTAATATACAGGCTTATATTGCAATCTTTAGGCCTACATGTAGGTGTACTTATATTTAAATAAACACACAGTAGCTGAGTTTATGCAGTGTCTTTTATTTTACTCATGTTTTTTTCATGAGTCAGAACGAGGCAACAGCTGAGGGAGAGTGCGTGTCCTCTGCCCCCCGTGCTGGACCCTGTCTCCTGACAGCAGAGGTGCTGGAAAAACAAGCCAAAATAACTCGGTCAATGGTACAAATAAATCGTTCATGTTCAAGAGAAAACGTTTCATAAATGAGTGCCAACGTGAGCGGTGCCTACAATGGATAAAACAGTGTGGACGGCCCCACTCCCAGTTAAATGTGTTGAACATTACGAAGCATAAATACGTCTGCTCAAAGGTAAGGCTAACAGCTAACTAGTTACCGTGTTGTCTAGATCTACTAACTAGAGGCAAGAACACAAATTGGACCAAAGTTATGATTACCATGGATATCATTGCCAGAATGTTAACCTACTCTCTAAGCTAAGTTTAACGAGCCCTTTAGCTTTAGCCAACATTAGTTAACATGTTCGCTAATGCTAGCTACATTAGCTGCTGTTTTGTTGGGTCTTTGAGCTCCCCAACGTTATTTTTCGTCAGTTTACAACAAAGTCGAACATTTGAATATATCCCTCCACTGCATACTGTAACCCCTTTGCCTCGATCTGGAGGATATCGCAGAGGTATTGCTCCAAAAAGGTCACTGACACGCACGTGTATACCTCTTCCCGTCATGGCAATCTGTCGCGGTGGTCGTGTTTGACCATTTGTTTGTCGGATGTAGCAACAGTAACTAAGGGGGGCTTGGCAAAAGGCTAATTGGCAGCAGGCTGATTGGACTGGAAACTGAACTTAAAATGTATAGTATGTCATCAGAAATGTCAGAAACATTTCATTATATAGTATGTCATAAAATATAATAGTTTTGTTTGTTATAAAATGCCATAGTATGTCATAAACAATTGTATAGTATTTCACAGATATATGATAGTTAATTACACATCTTTGTTGAATACTTGATTCTGATTGGTCAATTACGGCGTTCTGAATAACAGACTGTTTCCATAGTTGCAGTTCTGATTACCATTTTTAAAATTAACAGTTATTATTAAATTCATATTTTCTATCACATTATTGATTTCTTTGGTAAGAAACCGAGATAATGTAGAGCGAGCGGGTCATTTTTGTGAATTAAAACAAAAATCAATTTGCAATATTAATGACCTGCTCGCTCTACAGTATCCCTTACATAGTATGTCATAATATATGGGGTGCCATTTGTAAAGCGGCTCACGCTGAAAATAACAGCAACATTCTGTCACATTTAGCTTCAAACAATGTTTAAAAAACTGGTATAAATTTTTGAGGGTCACTTTTTTGCACATTTAAATCACATATTTGTCAACTTAGAGATATTTGAAATAGTTAAATCCAAATATTAAATGTTTACATTTAGATTTAACAATTATATTTAGCATTTACATTTAGATTTAATATTTAGATTTAATATTTAGATTTCATATTTAGATTTAGATTTAGCATTTAGATTTAACATTTAGATTTAGATTTAACATTTAGATTTAACATTCAGATTTAACAATTAGATTTAGATTTAGCATTTATATTTACATTTAGATTTTATATTTAGATTTAACATTTAGATTTAGATTCAAAATTTTGATTTAACAATTACATTTAGAGTTAACATTTAGATTTAGAATTTACGTTTAGATTCAACATTTAAATTTAGATTTAACATTTACATTTAACATTTAGATTTAGATTCAACATTTAGATTTAACATTTAGATTTAACATTTAGATTTAACATTTAAATTTAAAAATTAGATTTAGATTTAGCATTTAGATTTAACATTTATATTTAACAATTAGATTTAACATTTAAATATAGATTTAGATTTAACATTTAAATTTAACAATTAGATTTAGCATTTATATTTAACATTTAGATTTAACAATTAGATTTAACATTTAAATATAGATTTAGATTTAACATTTAGATTTAACATTTAGATTTAGATTCAGCATTTACATGTAGATTTAGATTTAATATTTAGATTCAACATTCAACATTTAGATTTAGATTTAGCATTTAGATTTAACATTTAACATTTAGGTGTAACATTTAATATTTGGATTTAACTATTTAAAATATCTCTAAATTGACAAATATTGTTGTAAATGTGCAGAAAAGTGACCCTCAAAAATTCAAAGCTAAATGTGACAAAATGTTGCTGTTATTTTCAGCGTGAGCAGCTTTACAAACGGCACCCCATAATAAAAAGTGTCATAGTATAGTATGTAAAAATTGAACATGTTTTGAAGTATTCCCTTTTGTATTTTCATATTTTCTATTGTAAATGTTTCTATTTTCTATTGTTTATTGTAATGCAAAAGACAAAAACCTTTTTGATTATGGTACAGTATAAATAAACAATGTCTAAAAACACGTCATAATACAGCATGTCATACAAAGTTTTACTGTATAGTATGTCAGAAAAAATGCATAGCATAGTACGTAAAACCTATGTATATTATTACCCATTTTTATGTTTCATAATTTCTATTGTAAATTTCTATATTTTCTATTATGTATCTGGGCCTTTGCACTGTTTATTGTTATACACCAAATTCTTTGTACTGTATGTGCGAACCTACTGGGCAATAAAAACCTTTCTGATCAAAAAGTCATAGTATAGTATGTCAACAAAGGTCTAAATATTCATAGAGTAGCATGTCATTAAAAAGTCATAAAAGTAATCGTATAATATGTCATAAAATGTACAGAAATGTCATAATGAATTGTCGTATAATAGTCAACCGTTTCCTAGCAGCAGCTGCTGTCTCGTAGTAAAGACTCCGACTCAAACATCTGTTTGATGTGAAAGAAAACTACAGTAAACATTGTCATTTCAATCTTTTATTGAAAATAAACTTGACATGAATTGAACATTGGCAGTTTAAACAGTATATGGTCTTTGTCTTTTACAAAATATATAATATAAATATTCCCATCCTCTCATCTCCTCCAGTTGTGTGTTGATACCAAACTGTCCTGCAGTGTGACTGGCAACACTAAACAGCAGCTGTTGGCAGTGTAGTCGGGCGGGATATATGGATATTGTAGCCACATCCATATATGAGGCTAGATATATTCTTAGATCATTGGGTAACACTTTACTTGAAGGCATCTACATAAGAGTGACATGATGTCATGACACATGAACCCTAACCCTAACCATAACTTGTCATGACAAAAATCGAATGACACTTACTAAAAGAAGCGTTATGTCATAAATGTTTATGACTGGTTTATGTTTATGAAACGTTCATACAGTGTCATGTCACTCTTATGTAGATACCTTCAAGTAAAGTGTAACCAATTATTGTAATATCGTGATATGACACAAGTGTTGTCTTATCATGCTTTTACAGGCTGCATTACAGTAAAGTGATGTATTACTGTATGACTGTTCTATTATTTGCCTTTAACACTTAGTCATTGTATCCACATTACTGAGGATTATTTATCTAAAATCTCATTGTTTTAATATTTTGTGAAAGCACCAATAGCCAACCCTACAATATTGAAATCCACTTATTTCAGGGGTGTCAAAGTAATTGTAGCTCATGGGCCATATTCCCCTAATCTGATCTCAAGTGGGCCAGACCAGTAAACCACTCCAGAAAGATCAGAAACTTTATCTGCCACAGAGTTTCTTGTCAGCTTGATGTTGGCAAACGCAAGTTGCTTCTGCCTCGACACGTTCTAAGGCCATTGTAGGAAGAAAAAAAGTTACGGACTCAGGAGAGAGAGGTAATATTCTGAGGAGAAACTCAATTTAAAAGATTTAAGTGGTAAATTTGGGAATTGGAATAAATTACTTCTCTGCAATTCTCACATGCCAAGTCATCCAGTGGGCCTGATTGGAGCCTTTGGCGGGCCGGTTCTGGCCCATGGGCCGTATGTTTGACACCCCTGATGTATTTGGTCAAAAATATCGTGAAATTTGATTTTCTCCATATTACCCAGCCCTACAGTGTAGTCCGTACAAGTCACTGCAAACAGGCTGATAGATTTCACATGACAAACTATATATACTACTCTTGTCACAAGTTAATGTCCCTACCCGCTATTGTTATCATCTTTATCGCTGCGTGTGGCAACAGCTGCTGAACCCAAAACTACAGAAATCATATTTACACACATCAACTTCCTGTGAAGCCTGCTGCGCCGCTCGCCAATACTGGCCAAAAGAAATAAAAACATATAAAAATCAAATTAACATAACTTAGAATGAACTATAACTTAAAATGTAAAAACAATCATTACAATTGGAAGACAAAAACTTGGTTAATAATTCCCTTTGACAAACATATAGTGCTAAATGAAGAATAAAATGATAATTACTCGATACAAAACAAATTAAACACAACACGTGAGTTTTAAATAACGGAGGTGGAAATCAATGCTGTGGCACATTTCAGGTAAACACACCGAGGAGGAGGATGACAGAATAAAAGCTGCATAGAATAAATATCACAAATCTCTAATGTAGAGAAGAAAACTTTGGACCATTGTGTGCTGTTTTTACTCTCAAACTGTCTTATTACAACATATAATTATTTAGTAAGAGTGCTTCTTTGACCATCTTATTATGTCATCAATTTCTGCTTTTTTTCTTGCCAAAAATGTACTTTTTCCACAAAGATAACAATTTAAATATACACCTCTGAGTGTTTCAGTGCAAACTGTGCAGCGCTGGGTTCTTCTTCACTACCTTAATTAGAGCAGGAGAGAAAACTGAGACCCAAACCCCCATCCTTAAAAGAAACACAAGTGCCAAAACATTTTTTTGCACGTCTTTTCCCATCTTTCAGGCAGCCGCTGGTTTATTTACCAGTACAGATTTACAAAAACCAACTAGCAGACTTTTGAAACTTGCCTGTAATAAATTCCAGTGTACATTGTCTACATGTGGGCTGCAGCTAGGTAGCATTTCTATTATCTGGCAATCTGCAGTCAATTCAACATGTTATCAGTGAACAGGTAACGGTAAAAATGCCTGTTTTAATTCCCCTGTATTCAAATTGCTTGTTGTATTCAACAATCTGTCTAAAGATATTCAAATCCTCACATTTGAGAAGCTAAAACCAGCAAACATACAACATATTTGCTTTAAAGAGCCCCTTTTATGCGGTCCCCCCCCCATCTTTTAGTCAGTTGTTTATGTAATAGATGTATAAAGAATAAAAGAAACCATTTCACTCCAAATGCAGCTTCCTCTCCCCCAGACAGCACTTCTTCTCTGCCTGAAAACGCCTCGCCCACATTCCTGTTTGGAATTCCTCAGTTAGTGATGTCACTGACTGAGAAAGCCAGCCAAGTTTTTCATCTGTGCTGCCCATTCCCCTTATTCACCGCGCCTCCATCTTGAAAACCAAAACGAGGCTAGGGGGTACACTCTAAACCGGAAGTTCAGTGACAGAGCGCAGCGGGCGTCTGTCGTCATCAGGTCGTCATGGCGGTACCTGTGTGGACTACAAACCTTTCATCTCTTCCGGAATTAACAGTGGACTATGTTGAAAAATGGGCAAATAACGACTGCAAGATTCCTCGGGCTGTTTTGCTGAAAGGTTACAGCAACTGGATCGAGGGATATGTGCACGACGTGGAAGGTAATACACGATGATGACGGCTTTTTTTCTGAAATCAACATTAGCTAACGTTACTTTTAAAGTTAGCTTGTTAGCTAGCTAATACAACATTACAAGCTGATGCTAAGCATTGTTAAGATATATTAACCATACCAGACTGACTGTTATTTTGAGTGTTAACAATACATTATTTTCCCGACAGTCAAGAGTGGCGAGACAGTCAGTGTGAGAGCTAAGTCTTTTCGCTCAATGCGAAAAAACGAGGCACCTTACAACATTCAGGTATCATGACTGTGGATAAACTGCTCCGTTTGCGGAGTGGTGCCACTGCTAGAACAAAGATGCTTGCTAAACGTTCAAATGTTCATTTTGATCGTTCATATCAACAGTTCATCTTTCCCTGCTAGACTAAAAATAACATATGTGCAGTTAATGTGATCTTTAGCTAAAAGTGTATTGGAACCATCAGTCAAAATGGCTTGTTTCCAATGTGTCACTACAAAGCAAGGCAGGGTGCTACTGTTGGTTATTAAAGTTAATAAATATTAAGTATAAGTAAGTTTGTTTACAGGCATGGGTTGCTCAGTTTACACAGCGATGTTAAGTAGGGTTGGGGAAGGTACTCTTCAGGTCTCACAGGTAACACAGATGCTAAAAACGAATCAGTAATGTCGTCCACAGGGATGCACAAACCCAGTAACATTATTTGATTACTTTGAAACTTATATGCATCTCGGCCTCAAAAACATCTTATTTT
The DNA here is from genome assembly GCF_010015445.1 of Perca fluviatilis. NCBI lineage: Eukaryota > Metazoa > Chordata > Actinopteri > Perciformes > Percidae > Perca > Perca fluviatilis. Next base: position 7,286,195 of record NC_053116.1, read on the forward strand.
AATAAACAGCTGGTTACAAACCGCTTGTCAAATTACTGTTCCCCAACAACAAAATTCCCCAACCCTGGGTTTTAGTACAATGAGTGTCCAACATATTAGGTACCTTGCAAGCTGTATTAATCAGTATCATGTCTGATGTCTAGAACAAACCTAGCAACTTAAACATTGACTGTTATGCTTTCATTGCTGGAACATGAAAACGCCAGTTGTACCTAATTAAATGCACACTCAGTGTACATCACCATGCTCTGTAATTCCATGTTAGGTATTTATATCACCACCTATTTTGCTAGGCCAGTTACATATTCTTTTAAATCCTTAGAGTTACCATGACTGTTTGGGTCTGGGCCAGACGTTTAGAAAAATATGTTTGTATACCTATCTAAATGTGAATGTGTTCTTAAACTTGTTTGATTATTCTTAAAGGTGGAGCTGTCCTTCGAGGAGCCATTCATTGGCAAGACCACCTGCAACTGTAAAGCTGGCTTGGGACAGTGCAATCACCTAATAGGACTGCTCAACACGCTGCCCACTATATAAAAATGGGGTATGCATCTGTCCCCCCAACTGCAAGCAAAACATCTCTACCTCAAGCCTGGCATGTTCCATCAAGGACATTAGGTCTCACGCCAAGAGCAGTTAGCACTGTGACAGTATCCAAAGTCAAACCACCAAAGAAAAAACAGCGCTCTACTGAGGGGATTGTCTCTAATTTGTATTGTCCTGTGCCACTTCCATTACCAAGTGCTGAATTTGCAGAGACTCTTCGTAGCAACCTGGCTAAAATCGGCAGTAAGAGCCAGATGTTAAAGTTACTGGAAGCAAACTGTAAGCAGCCTGCTGAACTGGTCTCCACAGAATTTGGGGACCTTCCCCAGGGTTCTGTATTAACTTACCAAACTCAACGTCCACTGTCCATTTTCAGTGAAAATGACCCTGAACTTCCTCTACCTCCACAGCCATGCTCATTTAGCACTGCTCTAGATGATACTGAAACATTCTTCTATGGTGGCCTGGCTGTCACACTGTCTGATGCAAAGCATCTAGAGATGGAAACCAGAGGACAAAGCAGTAGCAAGACCTGGCATCAAGTACGAGCCAAACGCCTGACATCATCATCATTCAAAAGAATCTGCTCCAGGGTGAGAGACTTTGACAGTTTGGCAGCCAACATGAAGGAGAAACAGTTGACACAAACTAAAACAATGAAGAGAGGCCTTGAAATGGAGCCAGTTGCTGCTGCTGAATACAAGGAAATCACTGGCAATGAAATCTACCCCTGCGGGTTTGTAATTAACCCCCATGCCCCACATCTGGGGACCTCACCTGATAGGAAAGTGCGTGACATTAGTACAGCACCAACCTACGGACTTCTGGAAATCAAGTGTCCAGACAAGGACAGTTTTAAAGACTGTGCATACTTGTACTGCAAGACCGATGGAACCTATGCTCTGAAGACAATCCATGAGTATTACTACCAGATGGTGTGACAGATGGGTATCACCGGTATGACATGGTGCGATTTCTTTGTCCGGTGCAAACAGGACCATCACCTGGAGTGGGTCCACTTCAACCCTGAAGAATGGGAAAACATGAAATCCAAACTTGACAGTTTCTTTTTTACATACTTCCTGCCTGCCTTGTGCAACAAAGGTACATGAAAAGAGCATCAATGAAATGAAACACAGGAGCCCATGTTTAAAGGCAGTGTTTTATTTTTCAGAGGTTTCATGACAAGTGCTTTATATTTAAAAGTTTTTGTGAAGTAACATGTTTCTGATAATGTTCCTGACTGACTCACACTCACACACACACACACACAACAACAACAACACACACCACACACACACACAACAAAACACACACACACACACACACACACACACACACACACACACACCACACCACACACACACACACACACACACACACACACACACACACACTGTGGTGGCAAATTTTATTTTAACCATTTGTTTAATGATATCAACCATTGGTTTGATTCTTTTATAACGCCACAAGATTTAGCTTTTTCATGTGTAGATTCAAAAGGCTCCAAGTAAAATAGTTGGCAACCGTGAACTATAGCCCAGTAGAGTTATTTAGTTCTACTAGCCTGAACCTTCTCACATTGTTGTCATTTTGGGTAACAAAGATATAACTGAGGTTATGAATGACATCTTTTGGCAGACACGGACATATTTCTGATGCTGGCGGGACAACTGATTGACAGAAAAGACAGACGCAGGGCTGGTCAAGAGTTAATCGAAGGATTAACTAGATTAGGCAGAGAAGCCTAACAAATTAATCTACGAAACTATTAGCACGGTTCATGATTAAGAGGCGGACTGCAGTATAAATAAAATAGTTTACTATTTAAGAGATTTTCACTGCAGGGTCGCACCGGGTTTTGCAAGGTTTGCCGACAAAAGAACTAAGTTTTGTGGTGACGATCACATCAAAAAAGAAATAGTATACTATAAGGTTTCTGTCAATAAAGGGGAACGAAACCCTCCCGGCCGAGCAATGCATCTGGACCCACTGTGGGTGAGATGTGTCAGAAATATGGACCAAAATTTTGGAATGTTTCCGATGTCTGTCATAGGATACTGGTCAAAATGTTTTGGCTTTCCGAGAAACGGATCTTTGTGTACAAAGACACTGAGAATGTTAAAGCAAAATTTTAGAAGAAGTAGAAAGAAAATGAATGGGAAAATCAATAATTAAGAGGTTTAAAGCTACTGAGTACAGGAAAAACAAAGAATGTTTTAAAATATAGATAAAACAGTGATCTAGGGAAAGAATGCAAACATACATGCACCAATAACCTCATCAGTTCTAACCAAAGCCCATTTCTGAGCTTTCTCTAAAAATCAGGAAGACAAGCTGGAGAAATGGAGGGACGAAGAGGACACAGACTCAACTCTGGAACAGGATCGATAGCATCCGTCACACCTGCATCGGGTGGAAAGACCAACGAGTACGTGAGAAAACCATGTTTGAATCTGCTTTTATCCCTCATGAAAAGTTTTTTTTGGTGCAGTGCTGTTTTCATGTAAAATGAACAGAATAGCAGCTTGTTCAGTTTAGTGTTAACAATTAGATTTTTACTTGAGCCGGTCACCGAGAATGTCTGTACACGTTCCTGATGTCACTGTAAGACTTTTGCTGCCAAAGCTATTGAAGCGTTCGTGAATATGAAACTGTCTCTGCAGTCTTCCCCGATGCTGGGACTGCCAGATCCCTAAAAACAGTTCATACAGACATACACGTAAATAAACATTCTTGCAATGAAGACATGCTTTTTGCACGCTACAAACACTCCCCACACGATAGACAGATCAAATTAGACGCAAAAACAGCACGGTTAACAGAAATAACTTTTGGAAAATATGTCCAAGTATTCAATGTGTTTATCTGGTGTGTATACAAATTGCCTAGCATGGTGTTAATTATATATGGGAAGAAAATTGTATTTTTAGTTGATTCGGGAGCAACAATTTGGGTTTTAGTGAAGATCTTTGTTCTTCAATCAGAAGCTCTCTGGTAAACTAGTTTTTCCTTAGAGAAGTGATTAGTAGAATGGTGATCCCAGAAAAGTTCACCATTCTTATATGTGTGTATTCAGATCCTTAGGATCCTGAACTAGATAATAAAGGAAAATGTTCATTGTTTCTTTCTCCCTTTCATCTGAGTGTCCTGAAAATTTGTTATGCAGATTGCATTTGAAAATGTCTATTTGAAATTGAAGACATTCTTTCACCCACGGGTCTTAGGAATGTTTATTCTTTTGCCCACTGGCTTTAAAGTTGTGGGTTTGATAAAAATCCCTCTTTGGCTGACATATTTTTGTTGCAGCCTAAAAGTACGCATTTGTTTACAAATTATAATGGAACACGTACCATGTCAGTCTGTTAATCTCCTGACTACGGTAAAACAAATTGGGACACCAGTAGTTAAACTTAAGGAATCACAAATATTACATGCATTCCTTTTGTCACCTTTTGACCCTGATGAAGACTACGTTGAAAGTTTTTTTTTAACAAATCAAAGGACGAGTATGAGTTTTCTTTTGTCTACTGGCATATACACATGTCCAGTGGCTGTCACCTTGACTGATAAACTATAGAAGTTTTTCAGAAATTCTAACTCAAAAGCTCACATTCATGTTTCTTTGTCTCCAACAGAAGAGGAGACAGACCTAGGACACCTTGTGACTATTTGTAAAATTGACTGACTGGACTGACACTATTGATAATGTGTTTATTTGTCTCCATCGACAGGAGACTATAGAAAACCCATACAACAACCGTATGTGTTGTATTCACAGTGTTCACATATTCAGTGATCGTGTGACTACAAATAGATGCATATTCACACGGTAAAAACGACATTTTTATCTACTGATGTTTCACCACTTTTTGTCTCAGGTACAGCGTTATCTCTGGGCAAAACACACAAATGTGACGTGGATTGACAGACAAATTGTTAACCTGTAGTCATCAAGCTGCGTTCGGACTACAGGCCCCAGAATACATCAGTACACGCTAAAACAGGAAGTAATCGACAGAAATCCGACCGTGTTTTTAACTCTTTATTGACGGATGGGGTTTATAGTTCCGTGTTTAGATTCTCCAACACGTGCACTTATTTTCTCAAGTAACATAAATAAGAAGAATCATTTTTATTATGAATGTTAAAGTTTTGTTTCATTCAGGACCTTCGAGCAGTAAATGCAGTGGGTCTATGCTCGAGCACCTAATGTCTCCCACAGCTAAACATAACATTCTGCAGGGAATGTTAAATGTTTTCATTCTCTGTTGTTTCGTCTAACGTTTTTCTTTCCTCAGCGTTCCAGTAGAAAAGACAGTAAATATCGTTTTATAGTTCTGCGTGATGGTAAGCTGTACACCTTGACACACCTTTATGAGGAATACATTGAGTTGTTAATTAATGATGCCATAAATTACAAAAAGAATAACAGTGTGTTTATGTACCCTGGAGAAATCCTTCTTTCTTTGAGAGAGGACAGCCAGAGGAGGAGACACACACACACACCACACAGAGATAAGACACAAGCTAAAACCAAACATGAGTAGTACAAGTGAAATTTTGGTTTAAAGAAATGATTTTGATATACATTTTTGTTGAATGTTATATGATATGATGCTTCCCATAACAGGTAACGATTTGGATAAATAGAAGGCTAAAAACTTTAAGTTGTAATGATTCTTGGAACTAGCAGATAGTAATTAGTGTTGCTTTGGTTTGTAAACTGGAGATAAAAAAATGACATAAACAATGTATTTTGGGTAATTCGTCTTAGTTTAATGGTGATATTGAATAAATGAAGGTTTAAATGAGATTTAATCCTAAAAGCAGTACATTTCATATCATACTCTGAGTTTTTGAGTTGCTATATCAACAAATTGTTTTAACTAAATTAGTTGATGTTGACGTTGAAAAATTTACTGAGGTGAAAATTCCCCTAAAGAAATTATTTATTGAACTTTTGTTACGGATAAACAGGATTTGTTGTAAAACCTAGAACAATGTTAAGGATTAGAATATTAAACAGATTATTTATATTGCTTTTGAGTCATGAGCTTTGTCATGTCTCAAAAAGGAGGGATATAGTAGCAATGATAAATAATGGGTTTAATAAAGTAGCAAGGGAAATAAATAGTGTTAAATAATTTTTCTAAAGACGTTTGAAACATTTGTTGTGACATCACTGTAGCTCCAGTTTAAAAGACCTTGGATAACCAAAGTGCTAGAATAGTTAACAATTGTACATTGAGAAAATCTGCTTAGGTGAGAACAAAATTGACAAAATTGATAGACTATAAAAAAGGATAATCTACCCCGTGATTGACACAGTAGTGTAAGGGGATGCAATAGTAATTGTTTTTGTTTTGTTGATTCTGATCTGCTCTAAAGAATTTTGCTCTAAAGATTTTTTTTTCTTTATTTATACATAGGTAGGGAGAGGCCCATAATAAAAAACACCTATTTCTTCCACGGCAGTATTTCAATCAGGAGAGACTTCGTTTGCAGATATGCAAAAATATTTATTGTACAACTGTATGATATTGAATGTACGAGCGCTTTGCCTGAAACGACAGCTGACAGCACAAGGAGAGAACAGATTTAAAGCAGAGTTGTAAGGCTGTGATTGGCCCTTGAATCTCGTGGTCGAGTCTGATTTGGTTTAACTGACACGTCACTTCTTGAACAGCTGATTTGATTTAAGAATGGAGTAGTGACTGGGGTAATGACGTCTTCCTGAAAGAATTTGCGCTGAGCTTCATAAGGGAAATGATAGGTTAGGTTAGGTTATTGCGTGAGAATTTTCTTCTGCTCTTTTGGCCATAAGAATCCAGGTGTCAAGCCTGGGGATTCTGTGGGGATAACAACTTCAGGAGGAAGGATTGGCAAATAGACGGTGACAGAGACCATCGCGATCGTTCCAGTGACACAGGGCAGTGAAAGGTTCCAGGGAGAGCCACCTGGATACACGCGTCACTACAAAAGGTTCCAGATGAGGAGAAGAGGACAGGTTTTTCTACAACCTGCAACAAGTGACGAGCAGATCCTCTGCTGAGTCACCCACGTGCCATTTCTGAAGCGACAGGGAAAACTGGAGTTTTTCTCACTGTTTGCAACACATTGAGAGAGGAGGAAAAACCAGAAGATTTTCCAAGGAGGAAAAACCAGAAGCTACATACTGGTAGTGTAGCCTGCTGTTTAAAATCATTTCAGAAGACAGCAGTGATACTGATCTCTTCTCTGACAACCACAGCACATTTGCAGAGCACATTCTCTGACAGTGACAGCAGAATATACTTCACAATTGTAGAGGACACACCACCTCTCTCTCTGAACACACACACACACTGCACATTCTTTTGAGGAGATGTTAGTAGAGAGAAAATCCCGCACACTGACCATTACGCAAGCAATAATTTATTAGAAAAATACAACGTTTCGGTCTCAGACCTTCATCAGGTTTACCTTCATCAGGTAATTTTACCTGATGAAGGTCTGAGACCGAAACGTTGTATTTTTCTAATATTATTGCTTGCGTAATGGTCAGTGTGCGGGATTTTCTCTCTACTATTTTTGATCTGTTGCCTTTGATCATATCCTACGCACCTGCCCGACAAAAGAGGTGTGCAAAAAAGTTTTTTTCACGTTTGAGGAGATGTTGACATTCCTCTGTGACTCAGTGCAGAGTGCTCTGAACACACACACAATGAGCAGGAGGACAGAAAGGACTGCAACAGGTACCCTTCAAGAAGAACATGGGGGTTTTTCCACATTTGTAGTGTGTTTATTCTTCATTACTGCATTTATGGGTTTTGCATTTTATTTTTGATGAGAGAAAAGTATGATAAATCAGGTGTAACCATTTCTCCCAACATTTACATACACCAACACACCAGTGAAGAACATGGAGGAAAAGACGAGTCATGCATTCACTACTTTTTTTAAATGGTGGTTGGAATACAATAAGTACTAGTACAGAGCTAATATTACTGTAATGATTAACTTACGTCCACTCTTATGTTCCAATAAGAGGCATTATGATGGTTGGTATACGAATGCTACTAAATTGGGGCTAATTGGGCTTTTGTACCTTATGTGGTTCCTCATGACCACACAAACTCAACTGATAGATTATTGATAAAGAAAGTAAATTATTCCTAAACAGCAATATTGTTAATATTGAACAAAGTTAAGTATAAAGACCTAGGCCATTTTTGTTGTGTGCTTTAGAACTTAGGAAAAGTTCCTTGTGGATCTTTTATTATATTGAAGTCATTTCACTTTCCACGACACATATAAACACCACATTTGACTTAGACTCTTGAAAGATTATCTAATAGATGCATTTTCTACTAAGGAATGACTTGGGTATAGTTAAGAAATGTATGCGTGATGTAGGTTAGAATGATTTTTGTTCACTATTTCTTCGCTCACAGAAATAAGCTATTTCCAGTGAAACTACACACATAGAATAACTGAATTTTATTTTTGCTCTGACAGCACTTAATGATGTTAGAGACGAGGAGGGGTCAGTTTTATTCTGATTCTTCTCAACTTTCACTCTGTGAGAGCTTTGATAATTGCACTGAGCGTGCTTCAATTGATTTATATTAAAATAACCAAAGGAGGGAAGCATTTGATGCTATTGGATAATTTAATTATCAGATTTATGGAAAATTTGACTTTGCTGTATGGGTTTTCTGTACTTGGGGTTTAACCATGGGTTGTCAATGGACATGGCATGGGTAGATATCAAATTAGTAAATTTTCAAACTTCACACCAGGTTATTTTAATGGTTAAATACATAACACATTCTTTACACAAATTATAAGGCACTAGTCTGATGTGACATTAACCAGTGACATTAAGGTCCAGGGATTTTAGCAGATTATGTTTGGTCTTCGGATTTGTTTTTTTTGTTTGCTATGTCGTTACCCTAATCAAGAAAAAGAGTTCACTTCATTCTTATGGTAAATATGATTGAGCCTTCTGACGTATTCCGTCTTTCTGAATATGATAATAATGTTTGGACACTGTCTCTGATACTGTGTGAGATTGATTCTTGCTAACACTGTAAAATCCGATTAGTTAACCTTACTTAAAAAAGCATGCAAACCGATTGCGCCCTAAAAACTAAGTACAGTGGAATAGGTATTGCGTGTTGTATTAACAAATCCCTGTTTAGTATAGTATACTTACTCTTGAGTTTAAGTAACTAAAAACAATGTGTGCGGTGTACTTGACAATTTACTTTAGATGTACTCCTGACTTAGTATAGACAACTCAGAATTACTATTTCAAACAACTAAGTACTGTAATGTGAACTTTACTTTGTGTGTAATCTAAACACGATTATTTAAGTTGGGCTAACTAATGTGACAATTCCTGCAACTTAGAATTTCTCGTTTTTAGTTACTTGAAGAGCGATTCTGATTTACTTGTTTAAACCATGCAAACCGATTGCCTTGAAAAGACCAAGTAACTGTTACTTGTGTAAATTAAGTACTTCAAACATTCATTTTACCTTATTCCATTTACAGTAGATTAGACATTTAGATGGTTATTCTTCATAATAACCATCTAAATGTCTAATTGACATTCACCAAACGCTCACCTATATGTTAACTCTGTTCTGCCAACTCACTATACACTTGTCACATAAATGTACCAGAGAAGAAGTATCATAAAATAGAAATATTTGAAAACAGTTGAAACAGGTTTATTCCTTGAACCTCAACCATTGTTAGTTTACAATGTTAAAATCAAAGTCTTAAAACCCTTTGATCTGGTATAAAGTATGCATTACCTTGACATTTGTAATTTTATACTGATTGTATTTCATCATCTTAAAAATTATTATGGTGTGCTTGGCCCAGATAAACCTTTTTATTTCAATCAATCAAATTTTGGCACAGGATTTCACGATTTTGAATTCTTGACTTGGCTGATAAGTAATTTTATTGTTAACTTTTTTTTACCGAATTATTTATAGGAGTATGAATTTTTGGGAAATATACTTGATTTTATCAGTGTATCCGGTACAGAGATGTTTAGGGAAAACAGTCAAATCTGCACCTTAGACAACTGACAGAGATACTAATTGGTTTTGAGGAGATTAAAATGTTAGTCATTACTATAAGTGATCAGTACCACTTGAAGACAACATTCAGACTAAAATGATAAATGTCAAGGTATTATCGCCAACCACAGAATATCTCTTCTCAGAACCAGAACGCGCATACATGCTTATTACACTACCATAAAATATAAAAATAAAAACATTCTTCAAAAGTACAGAGTGAAAGTAACACCAAGGGATGTGAACAATGGACTTTGTTGGATTGAATGTTTGCCTATTTGCCAATATACATCGGTACCAAAATTGTTCTTCAATAATCTTCCAGTAATAATTGGCAGCCAATGTATTTGGCTTTATAAAAAGACATAAATTTCTCATTTGTGGAAAGAAAATTCCAACCCTGACCTTTTATTTAACATAATCCTGAGAAACTGCTTTACTTTTGTATTAACAATAAAGTTTAAAGACCAAACTGCTGACAGTATCAACCTGCTGACTATTACAAGTGACATCCAGTTATTGTACAATAATGACTATGGCAACCGATCTCATACACGTATGAATGACCATACACCTGCAGCCTCTAAATGTAACTTGCTGATGAACCCAGTGGATATAAAACAATATGAAAGGAGTGCCTTAATTTAGCTAACAATAAAAAGCAACTGGACCCACTTTTATAAACAAGATTGTATGCCAAGTGTCACTCTTGATTTTTACCATTCTAACTCAACAGGAGATTTTAAGAGTTTGAAGTTTGGGGGAGTTTGTTCTCTCCCAGGCCAAGCATCACTCGTTGAAAGAAGCTGAATGTGTTTTTCATGGCTTTAGGGTAGTCCAAGTGTAGTGCATAGGACAACCCAAACAAGAGGCAAAGTGCTTGAGGTAGGTTCTGGAGATTGTCCATTACAATACCTCCTTCAAGAATGATGGCAGTAGACACTGGGTCAAGATGGAGATGATTTGGCGAGAGGGGCACATCTTCACTGATGACAGTCAGCAACCCAACAGATACCTGGTCCCAGGCCTCATCACTGTCAGAATCCTGTATACAACCAAACACAAACATTACAACAGGTAAATGTTGATTGGCATTATCAATTGTCATCAAGTCATCTGTCCTGCCAACACTTCCCTCCAGCCTATTTTTTTTTTTTTTTTTTACACCCAGCTTACAGACATCCACTAAATAACATGAATGAAATTAAGCTCTAATGTCTGTCCTAATATAAACATTATTCAGATGTTATTGCTGTTACAGCTAGTGCATGTGAGGGAGAGAAATGTTCTACCTCTTGTGCAGAACCCACAATTGCAGCACGGCAAGTGGGCTTAGCATTGTGGCACTCAGCAGTGCAACCATGTGACATGGACTACAAATGGAGTTAGTTGAATGGCTGCTTCATCATTTGTTTAGGGTTTTTGTTGTTTTATCTTTTTTTTTATCACCCTGCTGGCATACACTGAACTGTCACAGTTAGCATGCAGCCCATCTTTGTTCTGAACTCACAGTAATATACAGTATGTGCTCTTTTAAGATATGAGAACTTACAAAGGAGGTGTTGTAGAAGTTACTGGGGTCATCACCAAGCAGAGCAGGGATGCCTTGGAGAACAAGGGTACGCACTGCTGTCACATCTGGTTTCTAGAAGTGGATAGAACAAATAAAGTTCAAGATTAAGCAACATTCAGAAGTTACACTACAAACCCATTTTTAAAAGCATATGAAAAAGGTGTCACCATGTATGCTTAACAGTGCAGAGAACAGTTGCCGATTGCAGTAGTTATCTAATCCACAGCAAAAACTTAACAAGTCTGTAGTGGACTGACCCTTGAATCAATTTGCTGCACAATCTCAGCCAGTTTCTCTCCAACACTTCCTTTCTTGGACTTGAAGATTGTGACAAAGCGTGGTGTGTAGCGGTCAACAGCACCAAAAAAGTCATTCTCCAGGTTTGTCGTGGCTATGCTGTTGAACTCAGCAAACACCTACAAGACAGAAAAAAAATGTCAGTGAGTAGACTGGCTTGAGCCAGTGTGGAAATTTTGGAAAACCTTTGGTTACCAGTCCTAAAACCTAAATGCACACTAGGAGAATATAAAAAGCATATCAATATCTGTACGTACTTGTCTCTCTGTAAAAAGAGCTGGCCAGCTCCTTCAGGGTTTTCACTGGAGGTTCAGCCTCCACAATCTCCCGTCTCCGCGAGTGGGAATGTCTGGTCCATCTTAGATGCAATGACTGTTCCACTGGGGTTCCGTTTTTCATTTCTTCAACCAGGAGCTTTCTTTCAACTTCTAGTCTATCTTCATTCTGCCCCTCAGGGAGGTCTGGTAAGTAATTGACCTCAAACCTTTTGGTCTTTTGAGGCCTTTTGATGCCATTCCTGGGCGCCTTTTTACCCCTGATTTATAGCAACTTCTGCACATCCAGCTTTTCTCAGTTTAGTGCGATAGTTCCCCATTTTGTATGTCAAGCTATTCTTCCAGCCAGAACACCCATCTGGCGAGCCTGGTTCCCTCAGGCAGGGATGTTTGCTTATGCGCCAATGCCACAGAATGGCATCGTTCTTCATTTGGATAGGCATCAAATTTGTAGATCGCTTCAGCAAGCTTCTCCAAAAAACCATGCTTCATGTCTCTTGGTACATTCAGGTAAGTTTGGTCTCGTAAAACTGAAGATTAGCCTGTCTCAGTCTGAATTCTACATCAACCGAGAAGTTTGGAATCTCAAAAACTCTGGCCATTGCTCTTGTCTTGTTGATGATGATGAGCTGTATGTCGACAGAATCTCTGTATCATCTGAGACATTTGAGGCATCAGAAATGCTGGTGGTGGAAGCAGGCACCAGTGTCAGTGTCACCAATGAAATGACCTTCACAGTTGCTTTTGTAGCTGGCAAGTCTCCTATGTCATCTAGGTTGCAGAGGGAATAACCAAAGTCAGGGTCTTCATACATAAGATTGAAGTCATCCTGCAGGTTGTATTTTTCTTTGACTTTTATCTTCAGCTCTTCAACCGTTTCTGGTTTTCTGTCCAGTGACACTTTCCGTATGTCCCTCACATTTATGATGATTCTTAGTTTATAGCTTCCCATGGTCCTAGACAGAGTGGAGATCACTTTAGTACCCAGTCCACATGTCATTCAGCATAATATGTAACGCTTTTAGTGTGACGTACACATTGCCTTTCACTCTATAGGAAGATAAGGGGAAAACATCATTCAGTTCGGACAGATGGGTGACATTGAGAGACCCCTCCCCACTGAAGCACAACTCATAAGCACGTAAATGTTCAACATACCATGAGGTCAAAAGCCTGCAGACTAGCAGGATTTCTGTGTTGATAACAACAATATGTGTTATTTGCTGGAACTCTGGGAGACCAGAGCAACAGCCAACTGAAATGATCATATCTGCAGTGTACTTTACACCATGAACACAAGCAGAAGCTGCAACCAGCACTGTACTTTGCTTGGACGTTTCGCTGATGTAGTGAGCGCTGAACATTTTCAGGGAAAGATGTGATCATAACTGACCTGACTTTATCAATTTCCACAGAAGGCTTAAAGAAGGATGCAGAATCCAAATGGAAGGCCATCATCTTCTGGTGTCTTACAGCCAAGGTTTGTGCTACATTCTTGAAATTATGAGTGTCATGCACAACCTTTTTGAAAAATTTGTGCTTCCCTTCAAAACGCATCGTCCACACATCGACTAGTGGGCCAAAAGTTTTAATCAGTTGAGGGTAATGTTCAATAAAATGATGTTTTGGACGGAGTTTGTAGGTCGGAAAAGTTTGCTGCAGTAACTCTCTATGTTCTGAGATTTTGCAAACCAGAAAGTGGATTAACTCTTCAGTAAAGTGCGATGACATTACTATTTTCTAGTATATCTTTTAGAAGCACCAGTATCTCCCATGCTTTGTCTCCTTCTGGGATATTATGGCCTACCATCAATGGAAGCAGCCTCAGGAGAGCCCAGTTTTCGTGTCCGTTGCTAACAATGGTTCCCTTAGCGATGAAGGTCTTTGGAATGATCTGTGGTTGGTCAGCTTTATCTGAGAACGGTAAGGAAACTGCTTAATAGCCTTATTCAAACAGTCCAAAGAAACATACTTCTTGGTCATAAAATCCTGAAGACAGAGTGACATTTCTGCTGGTACTATACACTCTAAAAAAGTCATGCAGAATGTCAGGTGGAAAACCATCCACCACATGAAAGTGTTTCAAGTTTTCATTCAGTGGACACCCTCTTTTACACCAAGATGTCTGGCCATAGTATGGTCATGTATAACCTCTTGCACATGTCTGTCGTGGTCCTCTCTTGTCCTTGGCTGGTGTAGACCTGACCCTGACCTCCTTATCCTGTATGTCATTTTCTTACACATACAAAACCGACAAAAGAGATGTGCTGCAAAACTCTCCTGGAATCCTGCCAAAGCGTGAGCCCCCAAGTTGTCTGCTGCTACATACAATACAGTTCCTTTAACACTTTCTGCTAGCTGTTCAACATACACACCATGTTCCTCAAGAGTAACAAGATCCTGAATGAGAGGACGAAGAACTTCTGCATAGCCATGTTCCTTCACAGTCTTGACCTTACATAAAAGTGCAAGTTGTATAGAGTGGAGAGCTGACCCGATATTTGGAGTCAAGATTAGCAAGTACCCAATATACTGCACATAGTTTGTGTTTTTTCTTGGATGTTCCCAGTGGATTAGCAACCTCAAAATCATCTATATATAGCCCAAGAGCAATCCTAAATTCTTCCACATTCAAAAGAACATTTTCTTTAAAATGAGAGCCATCTCTGAATGAGTGGTATCCTTCTGGTGAAGCACCACATTCTACATGCAGCGCCTTATCCAGAATATCCTTATTTCTTAACAAAGCCTGCAACATTTTCAGTGTGGGGACATATACAACAGAACTATCTCTGTCAAGACGAAACTCAACTGGCATAACAAGAGGAAATTCTTGCTGTATATAAGATGCTCTCCTGCTAGCTGTTGATAAGGATCCTCCTGTAGAGGTGAATTTCAGCAGGACATTAGTTTATGAAACTGCATTTACAACGTCACTCACAATGGAATTATCCACGTCACCACAATGCTGACTGATAATCTCCTGGACTTTACTGTGAAGTAATGGCTGTGAAAGTAAGTGGATCTGATTGATCTGCTGAATAACTTCTTGTGTAGCACTTTCTGATATATGCAGGATCGTTTGCATTTTCAAAAACAAAGCGGCAAGGTTACGTCCAGCTGACTTTCCAAGTCCTGTATGTCACCTACAGATTCTTCAAATTCACACTCAGTGTCATCCTGTGAGGAAATATCATTCTCCACTTCAGTCAATTGATCTTGATGTTTAATGTTTGATACAATTCCGGTTTTAAAATGTGTTGTAGCACTCCCTTTGTATACCCTACTTTTGTGTGCATTAAATGTTGAATACACATTGCTGTGAAAATCACAGCCGCCGATGTGGACACAGAACTTTTGCTTAAGTTTTAAATGGCTGCGCAAGTGTGTGTGAAAAACTCTTCTTCAGTGCAGGGCTCTGTGTATTCACATAATTGGCAGTGAAATACAACTGTGGGTTTACTTGCTTGTCCAATGTTTGATTGACCGTGCCAAAACCGATAAATGCACTTTGAGTGCATTAAAAGATTTGAAAGTGCACAAGCAATCGTTATGAAGACATGGTATTGGCTGTTGCCGAGTAAAGCCTCCATGTTTTAGGCGATAGTGTTTTAACAACTGTCCTCTTTTTTCTGTAGAAAAATTACACTGCTTACAGGTCCACTGCATCTGCAAGAAATTATTTTAAATAATTTAAAATTTAGGTGTAAGTTGTAAGTGTGTGTGTTTGTATATCTACATATAATATCATCCAAAATATTGTACACTTTATCTCACCTCCAGTGTACTGAGGCCCACTGACAAAGCAGCTGTGAAGAGCCCTCAAGGCAGTTGCCACAAGCACTTCTGTAAAGGACAAATAATGTCTTAGTTAAAAGAAAGTTCCACTTAAAGTGATGTGATTTGTAGATTAAAGACACATAGTGCATACTTTACAAGCATTACAGGAGAATGATAGTTTTCCAATATAAATCCTTATAGATGTATCCTCTTACATGAATATTTGAAGATTCAGATTGAGTCATAAAAAACAATTCTAAAAATTAAGAGTATAAACAATCCTGACTTAAGTATAAGTACAGCAATATTAGCAACTGCATTTACTTAAAGAAATAACAGGGGAAAGTCAGACGTTGAAACACTTTTCTCGATATACCCCATTTTAAAAGAAAACGTTACAGACAAAAATAATTTGTTGTCATCAACAACTTACGGTGTGTTCTATCAATACCAGGTGCTATCTTATAAAAATATGGAACAACTTCGGTTAACTTGACTTTGATTGAAAGGTGCTTGCTCATAGGGGCGGGATGGAAGAAACACATCGATATACATTTTAATTTTTAATGTTTTTCTTGTTTTTATTTAACATGCTTGACAGGGTCCTTCTTAATATGTAGCGAATTGCAAAAATAAATAAAAAAATAACTTTTGCCAACAGTCATCATGTATTCTCCTTGTTTTTGGCTTTGCAAACGATTAAAACAGAAACTAGCAGTAGCTAAAGTAACTTATGTTCTCCTAATTGTCTGACCAATGTGGCTGCAAAATGTGTGTTGCTTACAAATTGTCTTGTTTAGTGTTTCCTCTACACACATAATGCAGCAAATTTCATTTGTAACCCTCGAAGTCTGTGTTGTTACAGCCAGGTCTCATGGCAGTTCGTGTAAATGTGACGTTATTTGAATCTATCGATACGCGGTTCACGGAGACGTTTTTGTCGGTTTTTACGGCGTGGACAACACGAAAATGTTAAGTAATGTATTTCAATGGGAAGCATATTTTGTGGCCACAGCACGAAAATGGTAGGGAGTAAAATAAAAAAGCCGAAAATCCGTGTAGGCAGGTTGGTCGGGTGGTGGATGGGTCAAACAACACAGGACTTTCACCCGGGCGAGCGGTTTTGGCGTTTTGTTACTGTGGTGCGCGTCCCCAGCGGGCCGATCGCTGGGCCGCCTCCGGCTTATGGAGCGTCCTTTCGCCGCCTCCCGCCTCATCCAGCGGGTTCCCCAGCGGGTCGCGCCGGGCGCCTCCCCGGCTTATGGAGCGACCTTTTGGCCCCCTCATCCAGGGGTCCCCAGCCGGGTCCGACTCGCGGTACCTCCCGGCTTATGGAGCGACCTTTCGCCCCGGCGTCCTTTCGTCTCCGTGAGCACGTAACAATAGATTAAGAATAACGTGGACATTTACACGAACTGCCGCGGTGGAGACCGGGTTAATACCCTACATTCGACCAAAATACAGTACAGCCACTGTGTCAACTCGGGGAAAACTAAAAGTTCCTCTAGTAACATTTAAAATGTGAGCGTTTTCACTTTAAGTTAAAATGGATTTACAGGGTGAATCACGGGATGGTGGTGGAAAGCCGCCCAAAACATGCCCGAACATGTGCTCTGCCTGTTAGCTTGTTAATGTTTAGCTAGCTAGTTAACATATGATAGATTATGTTGAGGCAGCAGACAGAAACACAAATTCACACACAAATATTAACCTAACTTGCTTGAAGACTTACCTTATTGTTCCACAAGCGATGAAATCTCTAGCAAATTTGTCGGCAAATTCCAGAAAATGTGTTGGCTCAGGCCGATTGGCACCGCTTAACAATCCTGAGCAGGAGACTGAACGGTGGTGGCTTTTACTGGCGCATGCTCACTCACAGCCCTGCTTGCTGATTGGATGAGTTCCAAATAGTCTCTCTAAGCAAGTTAAGATAACTTCAAACAAAGTTATATTCACCCAAAACAATAAGTAAATAGCTTTTTTCACCATGCAATTAACCGTTACTTTGTAAAACCAATTAAGAAGCACATATTATTGATAACCCAACTACAGCTAACTCATTAATGCAAGTTATGACAGCTATTGGAATTTACAGTGTACTATTTAAAAAATTTTTTTTGTACCTTTCCATTTAACATGTAAGAAATAGACATGAAGATCCATAAGGTTGAATAATAAGAAGTGTGATTAATTCTATAATAAGGGTTGAATCTTTAAAAATAAAATTTATTTTTGTGATTATTTTGTAATCAAAAGGGTGAACTGTGGTGGCAAATTTTATTTTAACATTTTGTTTAATAATATTAACCATTGGTTTGATTCTTTTATAACGCCACAAGATTTAGCTTCTTCATGTGTAGATTTAAAAGGCTCCAAGTGAAATAGTTGGCAACCGTGAACTATAGCCCAGTAGAGTTATTTAGTTCTACTAGCCTGAACCTTCTCACATTGTTGTCTTTTGCTTAGATAGAAGTGGAGAAGGCCGATGACTGTTTCATTTACAGGGAGAACTACGTAGGTTTCTGTCTCCTGAGATAAACTGTTGTTTAGGCTAGTGTTAGGAACAGAGAGCAGAGGGAAAGGTGAGACAATGGTTTGACTTTTCATGATGTCCTCTTTTCAACTATGGCCATACTAGAAGATACATTTAGAGGGGTGGCTTAACAGAGTTTCTTCACTATATGATGTTTGGATGTTTAGACTTTAGGTTAGAAAGACATTTTCAGTTGTGCTGCGTGTGTACCTTTGAAACTGTTTTCTCCATTTGCAAATGTAAATAAATACTCAAAGACCAAACTTTGGTTTAATTCTCAAACGGTCATTATTCGTTTTCATTTGATCATTGATATTTCTAAACGCTGCTGCTTCAAGGAAAACTTCCACCACAACACACACACAAAACATCTGTGCAGTAGATGGCTTCAGTCGCCAAAAATTACATCAAAAATAAACACTGTTAAAAATAAAAGAAACTTGACTGTAAAACAACCTGTCAGTGTAATTCAGTGTGCTCCATGGTATGGACAGTATAATTTCAAACCAGTCCATAAAAGACAATTTCAAGGGTGCACTGGCACTCTTTAGAACAGAGGCCCTTGGAAGTTACTCAAGAGGGCACAAACAGTCCACAGTTGATTGACAGAGCCCACTAGTGTCATTGGTAAGACCCTATCGAATATGTGATACTCTTTGATCCTCCTAATGGCACGCTCAACATGAATGCGAAGTCTGGCTATGGCTTGTGTCTGTCTCACCTCTTCCTGGCTGAAATGTCCACTTTGGGCCTAAAAAGGCGGGATCACAAGGGAGACATTGATTTCCGTGAGAAGGTCCTTGATGAGAAATCCCTTTATCAGCCATGACCTCATCGCCTTCCCTCAAGTAGACACAGGATCCCTGATTCTCTTGTGATCTCCTTGTCAGATATCGAACCTGTATACAGGTCACTGACAAATGTGACTAAACCTGAGGGAGAGATGCCAACTAGGCCCTTAAAGGTGGTGTTACCTTTGTAGTGGGAGTAGATTTCAGAGTTGAGAACTTTTTAACTAGGTCTCTGCACGCGTGTATTTCTGTACAATCTAATATAACTCTTGTAAGTGGGAAAGGTGCTGGTAGCAAGGGAGGCATGAGCTCTCGTTTACAGTTTCTCTCGAAGGCCAAATTGGAAGTGATCCTAACATGAATTGTAGATAGTTTGCCCAGGTTACAACAGACCCTGCTTACAGTTGACAGTGACACATCAAAGCAGCACTGCAAGGTCCTGTTCAGGAAAACCTTGCCTAAGACGACAAAGAAATAGAAAACAACGTCAATGACGGCCAGTTTAGGAATGAAAACCCCTGCCTTAGCACCCCCGTCGCCAGCTTGCCTTATTCGCGTGCCTGACTCCAACTCTACCATGTTTTCTGCAGTAGGCTGTAGGGCCATAAACACTGCTTTCAGTGTGTTGTAATCAGGAAAGCCTGTGAAAAACATGATGTTCTTATCATCGCCTTTGGAATCTTGAAAGGAGAAACTGCTTGGTTTGAAGACGTGCAATTAATTCTGCTTGATCGTTGATGATCTTGTGGGCTTCCTTTAAGTTGCTCCTCCAGTGGCGGGGCAGTTCAGCATAATCATGATCGGGTGGTGAAGTACACCACACTACAGGGTCCAGCTTTAATAACAAACTTTACTATCTTGAGGTTCATGATACCATCTCGTACACGATAGTATCTTGAGGCCACTTAGATAGTACTTAGGTTAATGATAGTATCTCGAGGTAGATAGTATCTTCGAGGTTGACGTAGATAGACCTCGAGGCTACAAGATAGTATCTTGAGGCCACCTAGGATAGTCATAATTAATTTTGACAAAGGGACCAGGGGGCTCCAGAAAATACACATGCTTCCTTTCATGGTCAAAAAGGGGATGGGAGAAATTTTAAATATGCTGTGATTTTAATTTTCTATTTCATATAACAAAAAATATAATCACTTGAAAATAGAAATCTAAAAAGGCTTGTTTTTTTCTATATTCAGAGACCGGAATACATTCTTACAAGTAAATAGCCATGAGTCACCAGTGCTTTTCAGCCCAGACTAAATTACTTTGGAAAACTAATGCTATATGTATTGTTTCATTTATGTATTTCATGAAATGAAAATCTAATGACCAAACATAAACTACCATATTTGCTTTTAACCCAGGCTGCAGGGGGACATTCTAAAAACGCTTTTAACGTGAAAAAAAAAAAACTAACCATCACTATATTTCTATGGCCATATCTTGTCATGAACAATTAAGCTCGTCAAAAACTGGTAACACTTTATTTAGATAGTCAATCTGTAGATGTTTTACAAACTATCAACAGATTATCAGTACATTTCTCAACTGCACAGTCTGCAGACTCTGGCTTCAACACTTAATCTGTAGATGATCTATAAACTATCAACAAAATATTGTGCTTCCATAACTGAATGACTGTAGACATTCTCAAATGAATGTCTGCAAACTTTCAACAATTAATCTGTAGATGATCTACAAACTATCAACAAAATATCTTACTTCCATAACCAAATGTTTTTAGACATTCTCAGCTGAATGTCTGTAGACATTCAACAATTAATCTGTAGACGATCTACAAACTACTTTAATAACTGAATGTCTGTAGTCATTCAACAATTAATCCGTAGATGAACTACAAATTACTTTAATAACTGAATGTCTGTAGACATTCAACAATTAATCTGTAGACGATCTACAAACTACTTTAATAACTGAATGTCTGTAGTCATTCAACAATTAATCCGTAGATGAACTACAAATTACTTTAATAACTGAATGTCTGTAGACATTCAACAATTAATCTGTAGATGATCTACAAACTACTTTAATAACTGAATGTCTGTAGACATTCAACACTTAATCCGTAGATGAACTACAAACTAACACGTTTTATTGTGATAATCTATATATCTATAGATATACAACTGCTTGAAACAGCGCATTTGTAGTGTATCAATAACATATATACATATACCGTATATACTCAACAACTTTGCTACAACTTATTTGTAGCGTGTCAATAGCATCTCTAAAGTATTTTTAACCATATACATCTACCGCAAATCTCTAAGTCTATTAGCAGCATCACTAAGGCATCTGTAAACTTTTTACAACACATGTGATGTCATTCAAGTAACTATCTGTAGGTATGCTTTGTGACTATCCAAATAAAGTGAAACACAAGTGAAACCTAGTTGACTGTTTATGGCTTATCTACTTCACATTAACAAAATATATATTGATCAACATGTTCAGTGCGTTCACAAACTCTAGAAATAATCTATAGATATGCCTTATGACTATCCAAATGAAGTGAAATTTATTTGACTGGTTATGGTTTATCTACTTCACATTAACAAAACATCTACCGATCAATATGTTCAGAATATTCATAAACTCTAGAAATAATCTATAGATATGCCTTGTGAATATCCAAATAAATTGAAATTTAGTTGACTTGTTATGGCTTATCTACATCACATTAACAAAATGTCTACTTATCAAAAAGTTCAGTGCATTCACAACCTAGTAATAATCTATATGCCTATGACTATCAAAATAAAAATAAAACACAAAGGAAACTTTGTGGACTGTTTATAAGCTTATTTACTTCACATTTTACATAATATCTGCTGATCAACATGTTCAGTACATCCACAAAGAACGAATAATGGAAACAAAAATCACAGCATTGTATTGCCTGGTATATTGCCTGGTCTACCAAAATGTACACATCTTATACAAAAACAGAGCCTCTAATACAAGCGATGCACTGAAATCTGCTGCAACATTGCTGAACATAATTTATGAAATTACAGAGCCTAAGGTTGATCATTATGTTGAATGGTGGTTTCTGAAATTCCAGTATACCATGCAACACAAGTGCATATGTGTTCACTTCTACAATTCACATTTGGAGGTTAGGAGAGGTTAGTAAAAGAGGAGAGTATAAACTTTACAATGGCTAATGTCAGGTGTAGCAGGGAGGAGTAGGGAATAGTGGACCCAAAATGCAGAGGCAGGCAGGCAGGCAGGAGAATGTAGAGGTGGAGGGTTTAATAGTCCATAAAAACAAGAGCAAAAACCCGGTACCGAGAGCGCGACAGGAACACACAAACACAAACAATGATCTGACACTGGACAAGGGGAACACCAAGACTAAATACACAGACTAATGAGATAACACAAGACAGGTGACACAAGGGCTGGGAAACAGGTGAAACACATTAGGCAGGGCAGAGTAATCAACAAAAGGAGGGAAACAAGACAGGAAGTAAATAGTACAAGACAAGACAGAAAACCAGGGACTTCAAAATAAAACAGGAAACAGAGCACAAAACAGACCACCAAAATAAGACAAGACACCAAAACCATAACAGCTAATATCTACAATGTGTCTCCATTCATGAATATCTTATGTCCTTAAAAAGTCTACCAAGGATTCCATGTTTATGTCTTTTGCCCAACCAGTAGGTCCATTCTATGAAGCAGAGCTGCCTTTTCAGAGACTTTTCTGTTCGGTTTCCACGCAACCGCCATACCTCCTTCTTGTAGGTCTGCCATGCCCTCTCAATGTTCTGTGTGTGTAGACCTGTAGCTGGGTCTACGTAATTTTGACTGTGGTTGACCTTCACGTGTCTGTAGCCTTCCTGTGAAAGACTTGAATATGCTCTCCACTCATCACTTACTACCGTACTCTGAGGTTTTATGTGCTTCTTGATAATAGGAACCAAAGGTAGCCTTGTTCCTCCTCTTCACTCGACGAAGGGATGGGTCGTCTGGCGTTGCCCATAACTCAACATCCCAAATACCCACGTCTTTCTCCTCCATGTGTTACCAAAACGTCCTCTGGCATACTGAAATAAAATGTTTAAATATAATGAGTAGACAAAGGGAATCTCCCAACACTTTGAAGAGACAGTTTGCAATTAAAACAATTAAAATAATTTTGTAGTACAAGATATTGAGCTGGTTTGCAAGATCAATTTGAATAGAATTGAATGAACCATGTTGTTCGTACAGATTTGTAGATAATGTCTTTTGTTCCTTTAATGTATTTTTTTATTATTTTGTATATAATTGATTGCATAAACTAACTTAGCAACAGAATACATACCTTTCTTTTATGACAGCAAATTTGCTTTCATCAATGTGGATAAGGACATCAACTCCACCTATTCTCTGCCCTTTTTGCTTCCGATGCTTTCTCATGCTTTTAAGACAGATGTGCGGAAGTTTCTTTTGCCATCCTTGAGAGTGTAGCGCTACTCTTAGAAATCCCATCTTGCAACATGTCCACTGGCGCATACACAAACCTTGTGAAAATCTGGAAACATAATGTTAGACATTTGATTCATTATTGTGAAGAATGTATATACATTTTATAAACACATTGCATGTTTTACAGGCAATTTAGCATTATGTCGCTAATTCTCAGTGGACATTATACAGTTTGTGTGAGATCTTGTATAGTTTTCAGTAAAGAAATTGAGAAAGGAAATTTACACCTTCATTCATCCACTCAAAACAGGTCTGTATATTTATTAAATTCACAGTTTCTCGACTATGCTTTCAACCATCTATAGTTAAAAGCACAACCAAATTCCAGCAAGTCAATACCCTAAAATAGATAAGACCAAACTGAAATATATTAAGTGCATATACAAGTAAATGCATCCAATGCAAAAGAATGTCAATTTAAAAGCACAATAAACCAACATGATACAAATGTGAAAAATGTTGAATTGAAAAGAAAAAAATATAGTTTCTATGTGTTTATTCTAATGGCACAACCAACCTAACTGGATTTGAAGAATATAATGCAAGTAATCAATGGTGTTTAACAGTTGTCAAAGTTGTGTCTTCTGAAGAAATATAGAGTGAGTCAAACAAAGCACTGCTTCTGGGCATTAGTGACATGCAATTTCACTTCTTTCTACATTGCTTGTCCAACCTAAAACTCAGACATGTCAAGTGTGAGCTGTCATTCACTTGTCAATGTTAAGTTGCAGGCTCCCAACCTACCTGAGGGAGAAATCCTTGTTGATCTTGTAAGTTACTGCAGTTACCTTTTATCTCTTATAACCAATAACATATTTAGAAGGTATTTACCTGTGTATGTATTTCATCCATGTAAAAAGGCTGGAGTGAGACCGATAGAAAATGGACCCAGTCCTAATGCTTCTTCTTAATCGTCGACATGTCTTTCTGTGGCACTCCCCGGAAATCAAAAAATATATTTTTTTATTTTATAGACTTGAATAGCCTTGTTGAGTTGACAAAACATTCAGTGCACATGGTTAAGTATCCTATGATGATCTAATTAAATAGTCGGCACATGCTAGAAAAGCTGTGTGCTATATAAAATAAATGTTGTTGATTGATTGAATAGCCTATGTTGTTTTCACACATTTAAATTAAGCATGCTTTTTTCAACAACAAAAATTACTTGCTTCCAGCAGGTTGATACACCTAACATTACAATAACACACTACAGTTGGCTAATAATGACTTACCAGATGAAGTTGTCTGTGCACTGGTAGGAAACCATATTCATCTTATGTCCACATTGCTTGCATTTCATCTTTCCTTTTAGCAGATGTTTTTTCTGTAGCCATTTGATCAGTTTTAAACTGGATTTTTTGTTTTGTTTGACATAAACTTTATAAATTAGTTTTCTAATGCAACAGTCCATTATTATCATAGAGGCATGTAAAGGATTCAAAAGAATTTGAATAGAATTGGCGCACTCCTTGACTATATAGTAGCCTATTTGGCGCCCTGCCATTTCATTGGCTATCCCATCCCGGCACACGCCAATACATTTTATCTTCTCCAGTCTAGACCAATAACGAATGAGCAGTTTTAGCTCACATCTGAGCCCGGGTTCAAGCTCACATCCACAAAGGCGAAGGTAAGCAACTATGTTTACATCTGTGTAATAACATATCTAACGTTAATGATGTAGGCAAGAAAAATGTAACTGCTATCTATGGCATGAATCATATACTTGTTCAGGAATAACCTAATTACCTTGAGCTTAGCTGACATTATCTGGCTAGCTCAAAGTTTTAATCACTACCTGTATGGTACAGTAGCTAACTATTACTAGTATCTTTCTAGAGTCCACACAGCATGGCCGCTCTGGGGACAAGAGGACGAAAGCGTGTCCATGACAAGGAGGAAGTTGAAGAACAATGTAAGTAGATGCTTAGTGATAGTTAGCTATGAACTAGCTTAGATTTGTGAAGGCTAGCTAGCTTGATAGTTCACATTAGCAATGACAAGCTCATAAGGTGGTTTATTTGGGTGTTCCTTATCATTACTGGAGCAACTGTTTTTATTAATACACAAATTTGTATTGTAGTTATGTTTGGTCATCTCTTTTGTGTGCCTCATTTTTAGCTCGTTAGCAGAAACATTATTGTGGCTATTCTACAAAACACATAGTTTTGAACATTGGCGTCTGGTGTACAATAATATTGCTACAGTTTGTTTGAAGTTAACATGATGTGACGTTTGCAGTCTATGGCTCAAACACAACTAAAATGTACGTCATACTATAAAAATAAGGCCATAGTACAAGTTTCATTCTCAAAGTATTACATTTCGTTTACAAAGGTCTTAAATTATTTCTTGTCCTTTTGTAGGATTATACCGTAACGTCATCATAAATAAATTCTTTACAATTGACTACTCGTGACTTGGATGTTATACGACAGTAGGCCTACAGGTACTGTTTACGTTTAGTGTTTTTCTTTACGTTCTTGACCGTGAAGTGTGTGTGCTGTTGCGGCCACGTGTATGTATAATAATAGCGGCGCAACATGGTGTTTTATAATAAATCTGTGGTGAGCAAGCTCGATCTGGCCCTAAACATCCAAGCTAGGTCGCTAATCAATTAGGAAAGAAAACAAACCGGAGCCCCACTCTTTATCCTCGCTACTTTCAAGCAGCCTAGGCACAGAAGCAGAACAGGATGAAACAATCACTAAAGCCACTGGCATTTACATTAGCATATCATATTACATTATATACAGTTTTGAAACTAATTGTAACACATTATAATGCAGAAGTTAAATTTTTTATTATCCTATTTATTTTGTTTTTGTTTCATAGCATTAGAAGTCAAAACAATTGTCATATTATCTTATGTTATTATAGTACAAACAAACCTTACAAAGCTATTGGGAATGAAATATATGATTGTGTGAGATGAGTATTATAAAAAAAGTTTTATTAAATACAGTACATGGTAAATAATTCTTTTGTCAGGCCTAAAAATTCACATTGGTTTTCCATTATATAGGCATGAAGTTGGCATTACATTTCATCCTAGGTGGTAGTAAAAATATCTTAAAAATTCTTAAATCTAACCTGAAGAATCCTGTCTGAAGCAGACCCATGCCTTGCTTCTATTGAAATTTATTGAAAAATGTTCTGGTACAGGATATAAAATCATCTATTCCAGAATATATATTTTAACAATTTAATGATTAAAAATGACTAACAATTAATAAATAAGTTACATAAATTATTGACAAGCTTTATAATTGTACATTGCACCTTTTGATAGGCAAAATGCATCCAACCTATTCTGAAAAGAGTTAATTGAAGGGGAACACACAACTTCTTCTGGAAGCTCGCTCTATGATTTTACCGCACGGAGTGGGGAAAAATTCTTTCTCTTTTCAGAGAGGCATGTTCTAGGATAACGTTTTAAAGAATTCCCTCATCTCTCATACCTATTGCTCCAAAACTGAAAGTTAGGCTCAACTGTTACATCATATATTCCCTGTATATTGGGAATACCTGTACTTATAGAGATGTGGGGGTTCTTGGTAGCACAGTGGTTAAGGAGTCAGACTTGGATTTCTGACTAGGCCAAATGTCGTTTACACTAAGTTGCTTCAGATGATGTTCCTGTAAGTCGCTCTGAAAAATCGTGACTGCTAAATGACAAAAAGTACTGTACTGATTATTAGAGCAGGAAACCCCTCAGTTGTGTTTTATAAACTCCTTAATACACAAATTAGAAATAATTTACAGTTGCTTCATATAAAATGTTAGTTGACATGTTGACCTTTTTTTAATTTATTGCCACAAAAAAGCCAGTCTCTTCCCCACCTCCTTGGTGTTATCTCCTAATTTAGGCCCTTTACTTTTCCCTGACCTTGGTTCATTTCATAGCATCGTTTCCTACTTACTTGGTAGTTGGAAGGACAACAATAGGACAACAAGGTCATGTGTCTCTACAATTTAAAAAGAAATGCCAGAAATGTGCAGTACTTCTGCTTTGATTAACTGACATCTTCTGTATTTGTTTCTGTCTGTTGCAGCTCAAGAAGATGAACTTAACATTAACCAAGAATTAATTATATGGAAAAATAAAGCAAAGATCCTCCAGGATCGAGTGGAACAACTTGAGAATGATAAAAGTTTCTCGAGCAGCAACTGGCTGAGATAACTATTGAAACTGAGGGTAGGTAACTTGACCACAGTTTAATTTAGTCGGCGGTCGCACAACTAAATAACGTAAAGCGGGGGAAGTGACAAGATTTGTATTGGATTTGCCTGGAACACAGTATTCAGTAAAGCATTATTTATTGTAATTTTCAATACACTGAAATCATCATAAATGGAGAAATTATAAATGTTTGTCTAGTGGTTTCTTTAAAAATAATCATTTACTAGAGATGCACCAATTGCAATTTTCGGTAACAGTTGGTGTTGTGTTTCTATGGTATAATTAAATTGCTTTTGTGGTTTATATATTGAAAGGTTTAAAAAAACGTTTGACAATAGGCGCAGCCAACACTTGTAATACGAACAGAAATTGTTGTAGGACAATTTACACTTGCTTTGAGCATTATACTGAAAGATGAACGAATTTAGCTTAATCACAATCTGAACCATTACGTTCGATAGACGTGAACCGTTGTGCAGCACGTGTAAATATGATGGGCACAGAATTGGAAATATGGTCACCGGTCATGGCCGATCAGCTGAAAACCGGCCTTTTCCTGTCACATGCCAAACAATCGGTGCATCTCTATCATTTACTCAACTACAAGTTCTTTTACCATGCTATTTTGTTCATGGAACCTTTCTTTTTAATTAAGCACATTAGTTGGTCAATTAGTTAATTATTAGGCATTTGAGGTAAAGACAGTCTGGTGGAAAAAGGAGCCTATATTCGTTGTAGTCTATAGCAAAATAATCACTCTCTAAGGGTAAGACCCAAATGCAGACACAGAAGGCAGCGCTAAAATCACTAGTAGTGACAACTTAGGTCAAGAGCAGACACAAATTGTATACACACAGACAGGCATATTAGGGTACCGACATTAAGAGTGCAGGCTTGTAGTGGGGTACAGGCAGGGTTCATTTAGGCTGTGTCAGATTCCAAGGTAGAATCCAAAACGGAAGGCAGGCCCAACGTGTAAATTTAATGGTTAATAAGTAATAAGTAGTGAATGAAGAAAATGTTCACGTGATGTGACATGCAATTAAAATGTATTTTGTTTGTAATATATTATACAGTGACTGATGCTGTGCAGCCTGAGGAAAATGAAAAGAGGCCCCAGCTGACATCCCAGCAGTCTTTCAACGCTGACACCGATTCCAGCTCCAACTCCAATTCCAGCTCCAACTCTGATTCCAGCTCAGACTCCGATTCCAGCTCAGAGTCCGATTCCAGCTCAAACTCTGATTTGAAAAACAAGAAGCAGAGTAAAGAGAAGAGAAAGGGCAAGAAAAAGGACAAGAGAAAGAAGGACAAGAGAAAGAAGGATAAGAGAAAGAAAGACAAGAGAAAGAAGGACAAGAAAAAGAAGGAAAAGAAAAAGGACCAGAATAAGAACAAAAAAAGAAAAGAGTACAGAAGTCGAGGTAAGATTAAAAAAAAGCAATTACATTGGAGAAATTGTTTTTATTTTATGCAAGGCCAAACTAAATTGATTTACAGTTTAACCTTAATGTGTGTTACAAGATAAATAAATGTGTAATTATGAAAAGTACCTCAATGCATGCATCATTCAGTCACCTAATTGTAGATTCTCTGATCTGTACAAAGTGTGCATGTGCCACTGGGAATGTGTGATGGATCTGCTAGCTTTTAGCTAGCGTATCAGTATTTCAAACCAATTCCGTTTAGGTGTTATCTGTTGGCTTACTAATACAAGTAATAAAATGTTACTTATGAATAGTAAATCATCTTACCGTTGAAACACTTCAATTTGGTTTTCCAGAATGGTATCAGCTTGGTGCCCAAATTACCCATAAAATAACACATTCAAAAATGTCAGTGTTTCCTTTAGGATTATTTTTAGCAGTGGGAACAGGTCTCCATGAAACGGAGCTGACACTTCGCTGCAACACAAACTAATATATATTCACCTTTATTCACACACACAATGAGGCATATTTTCAGTTGTGATTAAACTGTATTTTTTGAGTTACTATATAGGCCAACTTTGATCTTGACATACAGGCTAAGCATTCTGTAGCAAATAACAATAAACCCACTATTAATTACATTATCTTAATGCAGTGTAACTACTTCAGCATGTAAATAATGCACCTAAAATATAAACGTGAGCAAGGGCGTTGAGCAATCGCTATTATATTGAATCAACAGCCATGTGCAATTTAGCTTGCAGGTGAAGAATACTAACAACGAAAATCCCCAGTTAACTTAATTTAAATTTGCAAGACCTATGAACTAATACAAGACCAGGCTTAAATGAACTGACAACATAAGTTATACCACTTACAGTTCTCAGGGACCATACACACCATCTCAACTGGCTAGTTATCCTTGTGTGTCCGCTATTCTCCGACAGCGCCCATCCGTAGCACCTATTTTTGATACCGTGGGGGCAGACATGGTGCGCCATGGTCAATCAACATAGAGGAAACGCTGAATGTTACTGATGGAGGAAAGTGAGGAGGTCGTTATTAAAGAGTAATTCAAGTTTCTGCAACCTAAAATTTATAACAACATGTATATTGACAGTTTTTATATTCTGCTGTTCAATTTCTTTTAGCAGGTAACATCAAAGATGTGGTCACCAGATACCAGCGACTGCTAAACTTGACAAAGAAGGGGTACACTATGTCTATGGCTTTTCAAAAGGCGGGCGTGTCAAGGAATGCCGTGGCTGCCACTGCACCCATTGCTGAGCTGTTCATTGCAGAAAGACAGGTGTTGGAGCAATTGCCTTTTTGCAGAAAACTGTCTGACCTAGTGAAGTTATGCACTGAGAAAATAATTGGAGAAATTGAAGAAAAAGTGGTAGAGATGAAAAGAAAAAGAGAGTTACTTCCATTCCAACTAAAATAAGCCTTCATGGGGGTGACAGAAACTACTCACTATAGCTTTTCACTAAATGCTCATATTATGCTTTTTGGTTTTTCCCTTTCCTTTATTATGTTGTCTTTTTTGTGCATGTAATAGGCTTCCAAAGTGAAAAAGCCCATCGTTTGTATTAGAGGCTCTGTTTTTGTTTTAGATGTGTACATTTTGTTTGACCAGGCAATACAATGCTGTGATTTTTTGTTTCATTATTTGTTCTTTGTGAATGTACTGAACATGTTGATCAGCAGATATGTAAATGTGAAGTAAATAAGCCATAAACAGTCCACAAAGTTTCCTTTGTGTTTTATTTTTATTTTGATAGTCATAGGCATATAGATTATTACTAGGTTGTGAATGCACTGAACTTTTTGATAAGACATTTTGTTAATGTGATGTAGATAAGCCATAACAAGTCAACTAAATTTCAATTTATTTGGATATTCACAAGGCATATCTATAGATTATTTCTAGAGTTTATGAATATTCTGAACATATTGATCGGTAGATGTTTTGTTAATGTGAAGTAGATAAACCATAACCAGTCAAATAAATTTCACTTCATTTGGATAGTTATAATGCATATCTATAGATTATTTCTAGAGTTTGTGAACACACTGAACATGTTGATCAATATATATTTTGTTAATGTGAAGTAGATAAGCCATAAACAGTCGACTAGGTTTCACTTGTGTTTCACTTTATTTGGATAGTCACAAAGCATACCTACAGATAGTTACTTGAATGACATCACATGTGTTGTAAAAGTGTTACAGATGCCTTAGTGATGCTGCTAATAGACTTAGAGATTTGCGGTAGATGTATATGGTTAAAAATACTTTAGAGATGCTATTGACACGCTACAAATAAGTTGTAGCAAAGTTGTTGAGTATATACGGTATATGTATATATGTTATTGATACACTACAAATGCGCTGTTTCAAGCAGTTGTATATCTATAGATATATAGATTATCACAATAAAACGTGTTAGTTTGTAGTTCATCTACGGATTAAGTGTTGAATGTCTACAGACATTCAGTTATTAAAGTAGTTTGTAGATCATCTACAGATTAATTGTTGAATGTCTACAGACATTCAGTTATTAAAGTAATTTGTAGTTCATCTACGGATTAATTGTTGAATGACTACAGACATTCAGTTATTAAAGTAGTTTGTAGATCGTCTACAGATTAATTGTTGAATGTCTACAGACATTCAGCTGAGAATGTCTAAAAACATTTGGTTATGGAAGTAAGATATTTTGTTGATAGTTTGTAGATCATCTACAGATTAATTGTTGAAAGTTTGCAGACATTCATTTGAGAATGTCTACAGTCATTCAGTTATGGAAGCACAATATTTTGTTGATAGTTTATAGATCATCTACAGATTAAGTGTTGACAGTCTGCAGACATGCAGTTGAGAAATGTACTGATAATCTGTTGATAGTTTGTAGAGCATCTACAGATTGACTATCTAAATAAAGTGTTACCAAATCATTTAAGCAATTAATTGTGAAAATAAATATCAAATTCAAAATTTTATGACAGTTTCGACCAAATAAGTTCAACATGTGAAAACACCAAAGACATACATACTGATTTCCAAGAAAAAACATGTTTCAGTTTCAGTCTGACTTGAGGTTAATAATTTATCAGGATGTAATTGAGTGCTGATGTCTGTGAGTACTGCTGCATCACCACCTGGGGGAGCCATTGTCCAAAAACACACAGGTGGTTGGACTAGAAGAACAGCTCTCAACTCTCTCATTCATATATTATATTATTTCATCTCATTAATTCACTTATTTTCACTAGTGGATTACAGTATGAAGGCTTTTCAAAGTAAAGTGGAGAATTAAGTCATGTTTTAAGTCATGTTATGCTCTAGTGTTGCAGCATTAACCTGAACAGTAATAACTCCAGGTCTAAATCACATAGTGAAGACAAGACACTAATCTCAAGTGATTTTATTACTAACGTTTTCGACCACTCTTGGTCGTTCTCAAAGCTTAGTTTCTTACTAAAGAAGGGAGGAGAGGAGAGGGGGGTGTGATGTGTTTGGAGGAGGGACTCCATCATTTAGAGAAGTGAACAGTTCCTGGTTTACCAGTGAAGAAGAAAGAGAGGCAGCGTTAAACCATCAGATCCTCCAACATGAACGTCTGTCAGTCTTTAGTGTATACCCATGACCTTCCATCTTCCGGGATTGCCCCGTTTCCGCCAGAAATTCTGCATTATGTCCTTTTTGCGACCAGCTTTCCGTTGCCTTCCTCTTTCTTTGTGTTGGTGTTCTAACCTCCGGTGGATTTCTGAGGGCTATGGTTAACTGCTCCTCAGATCTCTGCAGGGTAAATCCAGACAGATAGCTAGACTATCTGTCCAATCTGAGTTTTCTGTTGCATGATTAAAACAACTTTTGAATGTATACACATGTTCCACCAAAACAAGTTCCTTCCCGAGACTATTTTCCAGCACCGCCCAAGGCGATTGTGATTGGTTTAAAGAAATGCCAATAAACCTGAGCATGTTTTTCTCCCATACTGGAATGCTGTGTGGACTAGCCAGACCCTCCTCCCCAGTGGTTCTATCATTCTGTCTCTTTTTATGTTTTTTCATCTTCTGTCTTTTTCTACTGTCACTCAGTTCAACTTTGCAGCAGAAGGGAAACCGTTACTAGAGCTACAGCAGTAAGTTGGTTAATTGATTAGTCGACAGAAAATGTATATGCAGCTAATCCACTGATGGTTTTGATCTTTTTTCTTAAAGTAAAAATACCAAATGTTTGGTTCCAGCTTCTAAAATGTGAGGTTTTTATGGTTGTGTTTTTCAGAAATTAGATTAAACTGACTATTTGGGGGTTTCGGACTGTTGGTGGGACAAAACAAGATATCTGAAGGCAGGTGATTTCAGTTCTTCTGGCTGATTAAACTCTGATCAGGTTGAAGGTGGGCCGGAGCTCTAATAGTCATAAATGTTTTCTACCAATAAGAGTGGTAAAGCTGTCATTTGTCCCGCCCTAACAGGTCCAACAGAGCTAACAGGAGACTCAGGAAGATGTCAATCAATCAGTCTAAACACACCCACACTGTCCTGGGGTATGCTTAATCTCAAAACGGTGGTTGAACGACATATTTCCTCAGAACGGTGGGCACCGTTGTGAAACAGTGTGCAACTGCTTTGAGATATGTTTTCTCTTGTTTGTTGGGTGTGTCTCTAGTTTAGTGGTTTTTAGTCAGTATGAAGGCTTTTTTTATAATAAAGTTGAGAATTAATTGATGTTTCAAGTCATATTATGCCCTTGTGTTGGAACATTAAAATCCAGATAGTGAAGACAAGACACTAAGCTCCAGTGATTTTATTACTAAAGACCAAGTGTGGTCAAATCGTTGGTAATAAAAATTAATGAAATGAAGTGTTTAACGCTCAAAATTTTCAGACCCCCCCACATCATCAGTCACCACACAGATCTGGAAACAAAACATTGGCCTTTGGGTTGCCAGGCCAGTCATGATTAGGCCAAATATTGGTGCCATTTAACTAACTTCTACAAACGGCCAGCTAAAATCAACATGCACTGGTATTAACAAGCTGGGCAAGCCAATTGTTGTTTTGCATTGCATTAGGTTTATTTAAATGGGTCCAGGCTAAGCCCTGAACCTCCTCAAGTCCTATTTATGCTTCTGGTTGGTAATAAAATCCTTCATTGCCATGAGCAGCAGCCAGGCTTTACTGTGCATTCAGCAGAAACTCTTGCTGACATCATCATAGTTGTTGTATCTAAGAGAGAGTAGAGTAGATGGGGTCCGGATCCCTGGAGGCTGGATCCAGACTCTTGTAGGTGGAGTCTGCACGGGTGGAGAGTGGAGGGCAGTTCTCATAGATGTTAATCTGAACACAAAAATACAATCACAATACAGAAAAAGCAACTTAACCACACATCTCAAATACTGTGGCACCATGTCTGGATATGTAATTGTGTGATGTGAAAGCAGAAGTTATCAACATTAAACATTTATACATGTGTATTTATCTGCATTTTGGTGGAACAATGAGTGTTTGGGTTAGGTTTAGTGGTTAGTAGGTAATGAGTGTTTGGGTTAGGGTTAGTGGTTAGTAGGGTATGAGTGTTTGGAACATACTGAGTAAAGAGAGAAGTGGACTATGCTGCTGTGGTTTGAGATGTTTCTGTTGAATCTTTGACACTTCTCTGTTAAAGAGGTCACTATTTGAATTAATTACAGTTGTTGTGACACCCAGCTGACCACAGCTGTTGTCAGTGAAGATCAAACTATCTCATATTGGATGTTTTTAGCACAGTGGAATAAGCTGACTGGACTACCCAACGCCGCTGCCCTGACAGAGCTCCAGGGCCTGCTAAATGGCCAGTGTGTGTGACTGAGAGCGCGGTCAGCGAGCTTGTTACGCCCGCAATCTCTTACCGCAGGTTCCAGTTAATCTTATAATGGATATGTGTTGAGTTATTTAAACAAACGATCAGGGAAATAAACGCCTCTTGTCCGCGAGTCTCATTGATAGAGCCCGCGGTGAGCTGGAGTCCATCAATGAGAGCTAGCTAGCCTCCTCCTAATGAGACCTCTGAAATTCACAAAAATGCATTAAATTGAACATTGGGGAACCTGTAATATAAGTGCCGTGATGAAATTCAAACTGTAAATATACTATAGTTATGCCAAAAGTGTAGCTAGCTAGCCGCGATCTTTTCCCATTGTATTGAATGGGACACATAGCTAGGTAGCTGCTCCTCCTAACAAGACACATGACGTTCACAAAAATGCCTTAATTTGAAATCGGACACAACTGTTAGCTTTATAAGACATTGGGGAACCTCTAATATAAGTGCCGTGACGAAATTCAAACTGTGAATATATTATAGTTATGCCGGCAGCCGGCTGCGGAGCCCCGGAAGTGTAGTAATCCAAAAAGGGTGACTTTGCCCTGGCTATGGAGCCCAGCAGGCTGCCGCTTTCTCGTCAGACTGTGTGGAGCTCCTAAAGTCCGACACGTCTTACCAAATTTGCAATTGGCCATCAATTTTCGTAAAACAGCCCATATTTGAGCTTTATATAGTTGATTTCTCGCATAAAAAAAGTCTCAGAAGTGAATTTGGTAACGAAACATTGCAGTGTCTGGAATATGAGACCTACTGTCTCATCTCTTATGTGTGTGTGTATGGAGATTCGCTCAACCAATCAGCGCGCAGCTCATCTAAATATTCATGAGCATACCATATTTGGAAGAAAAGCTCTTGTTACAAATAGGGCCAAAACACAGGGATGCATAAGGGCCAGTAAAATATCAACCAGGCCATTTTCAGCCCAACCAATGTTACATACCCCATTAGGAGACCTTAAGGAACAGTGTGAAATACCCTATATAATCATTCTATCACCCCTTTAACATCTTGGATTGTAGATTTACAGAACATGTTTTGCAAACTGTGTGATTGAACTGCTGTGTTTCCTTTCCTTCTCACATTGCATCAGCAGCCATATTAAAAGCTAACAGTGAGAGTTAACAAAGATAGATGAGTTAGAGAAAGTCACCTCAGTCCTGGTGATGTCTGTGTTTCCTCTCTGGTTTGAACCTAAGGAACAGACAAAGTATTTCTCTACGTTTTGAATGAGTAATTATTAAAACGGTGCAGATAATGTTGAAAGATAACTCACCATAGGAGTGCTTAGTCCTCTTTTTGTAGAAGAACAGCAGAACAGCAGACAGCAGCACCACCACCACCACCACCACAGGGACACACACACTCAAAACCAGGGTGAGATCTGGAGGAGAGATGACAGGAGAGGAGAGAGAGAGAGAGAGAGAGAGAGAGAGAGAAAGAGAGAAAAAAAATAAGACCAACAGTAAATCAAAAGAGCTAAATGGAAACCAAGGCGGCTGCAACAAGTATTTAGCGCAAACCGCTAATTAGCTTATAACGCTAATCGTCGGGGCACTGGTAAAGTAAAAAGAAATCGCTATTTCTGTACGACTAACAATGCTCAAAATAGCACCACACTTCCACGGTAGCATAATGAGGGTCCCTACATGTAAACCGAACCATTAAGAACTTTGTAAGTGTACAGACAGTTTATTAAAAAGATAGTTTATAAAGACAGTTCTGTATACAGGCG
Source organism: Perca fluviatilis (assembly GCF_010015445.1). NCBI lineage: Eukaryota > Metazoa > Chordata > Actinopteri > Perciformes > Percidae > Perca > Perca fluviatilis. The sequence continues at coordinate 7,322,804 of NC_053116.1, forward strand.
CCATCTTGGGAAAATAGTCATGACCAGTCGAACGACGAACACCGCGCTTGAGCTATGTTACTGGTTACACAGCGTTCGTTGAAGAAAACATGCAGCTCTAAATGCAACTGTTAGACTAAACATGTTGAGTTATTTGAAACATCAGCAGCTGTCAGTGAACAGTTAATATGTTATTATTAAGAGTCATGTTGACTCTCAGTAGAAACTCACCATCTGTAATTCGGATCTCAATCTCCTGGTATAATGGTGAGAATAGGAAAGATCTGACCAAACCACATCTGTACCGTCCTGAGTCAGACTGAGTCAGGTTTGTGATGCTCAAATACAGATTTGTACCAGAAGATTTTGAAATCTTTTTATTTTCAATGCTGTATCTGCCTCTCTGAGCTGTGTCCTCTTTTGTCTCAATAAGAATGTCTCCATCTTTACAATCGTCCTTACAGAAGATACTCCTCCTTCCAGAGAAAGTGAAGGAGCATCTAACTGTGATGTTTCCTCCTTCAGTTCCTCTACTCTCGATGATTTCTGCATTGATGAGACCAATGTTTCCATCCTGCAGTGCTGTTAAAAAGATGAACAATCAATAGTTACTATCTGTACTTCCTGTAAGATGTTGCAGTCTGTTTTGTTTCACATTTCCATAAATCATACATAGATCCCCACAGTCATACTGGGAGCTGCCCAGTTCAACCAGTCTGTGACTGAGGGGTAACAGTTTAAAACAACAGAGATCTGGATTCTTTCAGATTTCAAACATTAAAATAATCTCACAGTCTGACTCTGATTTAATGTTCCCCAGAGAATAAAAACAACTCAAAAAGCAATGAAGTGATTCGGTCAACAATAATGAAACACATGGAAACATTATAATAGAATAAAATGTCCACATGCAATGTCAAAATAAAAAAAGGAATTAAAAACAATATGTCTTAATAAACTGTAGTATTGAAAATGCTGTTAGACTGTTGAGCTGTGCCTTCCAGGTTTCTCTCTGTTTCTCCTCTGTAAGATGGCATTCATTCATTTAAAATGAAGTCGTTTATTAGATAGTTTCCTTTTTTGTGATCAATTTCTTTTTAAACCAAAGTGTTGGGATGGGTTACAAGTTTGTTGAGCCTCACAGAAAATCAATGAGTGGCATCTCATCTCATTATTAAAAGAAAACATGAAGTCCGAGCCTGTACTGGTGAGTTGATCACCTTCCTTCCTCTTTCCTCCCTTCCTTTCTCTCTGTGAACCTCTATAGGTTTAGATCTAGAGTTTCCTGTGATGTGAAGCTACAACAAACTTCAGGGGGGAGCAGCAGAACTATTTCCTCTGTTACAGTTAGAATACAACATTAATAACTGCAGGGCATTGTGTTGCTTAGAAAATAAGTACAGCAGAACAACAGGCACAGATCCAAAGTGAATTAGATATTAGTCTAATAATTTATTATTAAATAAATAAATAAAAAGTTAACGAATACACAGCAGTATGTAAAGTATTTAAAATGAGCTCCACCTCCAACACATGAATGCATCAATAATTATTACATTACATTACATGTCATTTAGCTGACGCTTTTAGATTCAGATTAATTTTATTTAAACAGGGACAATGCACAAGTTAACATTAACCTTGTATAAGAACAAGGAGAGATGCATTGTGCCAGGTTATAGCACAAGTGCTATTTCCCGCCCGTAGTCCCTTAAAAGATCATTAACAAAATAAAAATTCCATGCAAGTGAAATACAAAACATTAAAATATACAAATTTACAACCACGGTCACACCTAATTTACAATTAAAACTATAATGTGATCAATTGTTCCCCCTTCCTAAAACCAGTTGAGCGTAATACATTTTTTTAGAGGAGGAGCGACAGCATTATGAATGATTTTAAAAAGCAAGCAAACATTCAAATGCATTATCAAATTTCCAAAATTTAAAATATTGTATTTAGTGATTATTTTGCAGTGGTGATATTGACGTGTTTTTTTTATCATGGATCTTAAGGGCTGTTTTATATAATGATTCAAGTGGTCTTAAGGTCTTTCCTGCTTGAGACCAACTTGTCATGCAATACAAAAAGTGTGGAACAATCATTGCACTTAAGTAGGTATTTGATGCCTCAATGGTAAGAGAGTTCCTTATATGTCTGAAATTTATAAGGTTAAATTTCAGTGTACTACTCAGTTTTATCCAAAGCGACTTACAATTGCTATATATGTCAGAGGTCACATGCCACTGGAGCAACTAGGGGTTAAGTCTCTTGCTCAGGGACACAGTGGTTGATGTATCACATTGGTTGATGTATCAAAGTGGGTATCAATGCATAGTGAGATGTGATGATAATACTCAATTTGTTCACACTGTATTTCAACTGTTTTAAAAGTTGAGTAAAACATCTCATCACATCCTGTTTAACCACAGAAACCAACATGATGTTGGACTAATAAGATGTGTTGTAACAGAGTTTACTCGTGAGAAACTGTTTCCCTTCTGCAAAGTTTAATTGAGTGACTGTAAATGAATAAAATAAAGAACAATTTCAGAGTAAAAAGAGACAGAATGATAGAACTAGAAGCTGAGTTTACTCACTGAGGAAGAAGAAGCAGATCAGAGACTGACAGACGTTCATGTTGGAGGATCTGATGGTTTAACGCTGCTTCTCTTTCTTCTTCACTGGTAAACCAGGAACTGTTCACTTCTCTAAATGATGGAGTCCCTCATATAAACACATCAAACCCCACCCCCACTCTCCTCCTTCTTTGAGTGTTTCTGGTTCCTGGTTTTAATTTAATAAACTTAATAAAAACTCAATGTTTCTCCAAAATCAAAATCTCTTTCAAAAATCATCTTTTTTTTTATATATATATTTTTTGTCAGGTTGTCATTTTTCTGCAAGTTTAACCTGTTTCCAAAGAAATTAACTCATTTCAAGATGTTTTTAAAGTGGACCTACTGTATAGCATTTTCAGGTTCATACTTATTTTGTGGTTCTACTAGAACATGTTTGCATGTTTCTCATAATGCCCATGCTGCTCCTGTATTCCCCCTTTGTCTGACATGCTCTGTAGGAGTGCCTGTCTCTTTAAGCCCCCCCTCCCAAAAAAGCCCAGTTTGCTCTGATTGCAGCTGAGTCTCTGATTCTCAGCTGTGTTGTGAAACTGACTGCAACAGAGTATAAGGCTATGTTCACACTTGGCGTCTTTTATGAAGCTGCCAGCGTCTGTTTAACATTATAATCCTATGGAGGAACCTGTGTTTTCAAAAAAGTTGTGAGGGCTTTTTTAAACGCCACCGCCAAGGTTTTTTTCTGCAGCTCAGGGCTGTTGAAAAGTTGAAAAAAATTCAAAAAAGCCAATTATGTATGCTATTAAAATTATTATACTATAAAAAAGCCCTACATCAAGCTCTTTTTTGACAGCCGACCAATGACAAGCGGAGAACCCAGACCTGTCGTTTCCATAACAACAAGAAGAAATGGAGTCGGATCACAGGGAGTTATATGATATGACTGGGTGCTCCCTGTACAGGGAACTCACTTTGTTTTATCCAATGTTAGCACCGCTCTCTCTCTCTTTCTCTCTCTCTCTCTCTCTCTCTCTCTCTCTGTTCTTTCTCTAGCTCGCTCCACCACTTTGTTTTATCTAACGTTACCATTAGCTCCACATGGCGCTCCACATGGCGCTAATGTAGCAGTAGCTGTTGATATAGCAACAAAAAATGCTCACGGCTGCTTTTTGGAACCAAAGTGCTGCCAGCTTCTTCTTTTTTACAAAAGCGCCCTAGTCAACTTTATCTTGTCAAAAAAGACGCCAAGTGTGAACATAGCCTAAAGGCTTCTTAACCAAATACGACACAACCGGTCATGTTGCAGCAGTGATGTGACCCGAAAATGGGGAGAAATGACCAGCATTGGCCACCAAGATGGCATCTTTTACACTGTTAGCATGTAGCTACATGGGACAATGTTAACACCGCAGTAGCTTAAAAAAAACCAACAACACTCCAGTAGTTCCTGCCTGGAGCAGATGACCAATCATAGAAGGTGGACTAAGTGTTATGAGACACGGAGCAGAGAGGAGAAAAAACTGTTTACACCGGAGCGTTCAGAACAGTGGGAAAACTGAACGTTTTAGCTCACTGGGATCCCTCTCAAAAACATTTACCTCATTCTTTAAAAACCAACATTATGACACTATAGTTATGAAAAATGGAAAAGCATAATAGTTAATCTTTAATGAGTTTAATAGTATAACAGTATAAAGATGATGCAGAAGAATAAAGGGAAATAGGGAAATGTCAAGTATTTTTTAATACAGCACAGGCTGATGTTTTACATCACTTTTAACGTGTGTCACTTTGTAACACGTTACAATGCTCGCCTAGCTTCAAGCGTGGCACGCCCTCATACTCTGCTTCTGACTGGCTAGTAGTCCTAACCTAGCTACTGCACATGTGCGACTCCCAACAAAGATGGAATAGAAGTGAGATGCCTCACTCTGTAGCTAAAACAGAGAGCTCAACACACAGGGTGAAAAGATGAGCTGCAGCAATGTGCAGTACAACAAAATATGGTGCTTTTTGAAAATGAAACCACATAACCTCTAAATACAATTATGAACCTGAAAATGAGCATAATATGAGCACTTTAAGATAATAACCAATAAAATAGAACTCAATAAGAAGCAGTGAAGATTCTAGTAAAGTTGTGAGATGATAGCAGTAGCTTTTGGAACTGTATTTATTATTCAGTCTGTTTTATAAAGTCATCTTAACCCTCATGCCCTCCTCAAAAAAAATCCGTGGCAAAAATGTACACGCACACAAAAACTGCTATTAAATGATCATATATATTTATATTTATAATAATAATAATAATAATACATAATATTTTTTTCTGCTTTTTTTCATAAATCACTTAAACAACTTCTAACTTAATCAAAAATACCAAACATTCAATCATTTTCAGGATTTTAACCCTTTAAATGCCAGTGTATTTATTTGAAGAATTGCATTATTTATTACAAAAAAACACAAAAAAGGATTTTTTTTCCATATAATGAATAATATGTAGATGGGGCTTTGGTGGTGATTAGAGGCTTGGATATGTCAAAGATAAGCAACAAAACTAATATGATTGCATTAGTATTTTTTACATAGTGCCAGATACTCCCTTTGAACACCTTCGAGGCAAAAATGTACATGTCCAAAGAAACTGTTATTAAATCATCATATATCAATATTTGTTTCTGCTTTTTTTCATAAATCATTTAAACAACTTCTAACGTGCTCAAAACTACCAAATATTTAATAATTTTCTGGATTTTAACCCTTTAAATGCAAGTTTCCATTCTGTAATGTCAGCATTTCATTTTGAACAAAACTTCACCAGATTCAACCATTTTTCCCTTGTAGGCCAATGCATGAAATCATTGTATTTTTGCCAGTTATATTATGGAGCCGTGTGTGTGTGTGTGTGTGTGTTTTTGTGTGTGTGTGTGTTTGTGTGTGTGTGTTTGTGTGTGTGTGTGTGTGTGTGTGTGTGTGTGTGTGTGTGTGTGTGTGTGAGTGAGAGTTTGTGTAAATCTGTAAGCAAGCATTGATCATTTTAGGGCTGAAAAAAGGCATCTTTTGAAAGATGCATTTCATGTGTCTTTGAAGACGTGCTTGAATAAAAACATTGTCTCCTGCATGTGCTGTAAACTGGCGCTTATCATTTCAAATCGTTTGTGGGACATGGTGGTCCTGAAGACTGGTCTCCCACTATGGACATCCCACAGGCTCCGGGTGGATTCCCCTTTGGACCGGTACACACCAGCCAAGTGTGAAGTCCCATGTATGTTCAAATCTCTTGAGCATCCACATCACTCCATCCTGAGATTCAACGCCTCCCGTGTAGGTTTGTATATATATACTAATACTAATGCAATCAAATTAGTTTGGTTGCTTATCTTTGGCATATCCAAGCCTCAAATCACCACCAAAACCCCATCTACATATGATTCATTATATGGAAAAAAAATCATTTTTTGTGTTTTTTTGTATTAATTAATTATATAAATTAAAATAAAAAAAATAAAAAAAAAAAAAATTTTAAAATTTAATAAAATATAAAAAAAAAAAAAAAAAAAATTTTTTTTGATATATGATGATTTAATAACAGTTTTTGTGTGCGTGGACATTTTGCCACGAAGGTGTCCAGAGGGTACAAAATTAATCATTTAAGTATAAAAGACATGTAAGAGTAAAAAACACTGGATTTAAAAAATTTGGCTAAAAAGAAAGGTTCCTACAAAATGTCATGCAAGCAGTAACAGCAAAAATGATCACAAAATGAAAAAAAAAACTTGAGAAAAATGTACAAAAATGACCGAAGAGGGCATGAGGGTTAACAACAATACACTGTCTGCACTGTTATCGCTTATTTCCTCTTTAGTTTTTATCTGCCGACTTCTTGCGACTGAATTCTTCATCTTATTTAGATTCCTTAGCTTCTGCTTTATGTATTTTTGTTTACATCCTGGTGTTTGCTTACTGTCATTTTACTCTCTTTATGTTGTTATATGGTTCACAATATAGTTTTTATTGCACTTTATTTGACGTTTTTTACATGAACTGAAATTTGTATTTTCATCTCAATGAACTATTTTGATATTTGGCCATTTTTTAAGTAAAATGTCAAATGTTTGCTGGTTCCAGCTTCTTTAATGGGAGGATTTTATGGTTTTATTTGTCATGACTGAGATTAATCTGAATATTTGGGGGTTTTAGACTGTTGGTTAGACAAAACAAGACATCTGAAGGCATCATGTTGGGCTGTGGGAAATTATAACAAACACCTTTAAATATTTTCTGACATATTATAGACAAAACAATTATGCAATTAATAAAGAAAATATCAAACTCAATATCAATAATAAAAAGAATCATTAAATTGCAGCCTTAAAGCTTTAGTGCGTAACTTTTTGATATTACTGTGATGAACGTCCGTTACATTCAAGCCATTGCCAAATGAGTTGCTACAAAGCTAATTAAGACCATCAGCTCCACACAACTCTCTCTGTATTTCTCAGTATGACTATGTTCAGAAGATTTTGTTGTCCGGTGACATTCCCGCGCAGAATCTCGAATGAAGATAATTACCTCTTCTGAAGAGTCCATCATGTTTGTTTAATCCTCCGTTTCCTCCTTGGCTACTAGCAACTGTGTGGAGGAAAGGTGTGTGTGTGTGGGGTTGGGGTTGGGTGCACGATCACGGAAGGCTTGTATCATGTGCATGCACCGACAGTGTTGTTGTCATTACTTAAAGCTGTTTCGTGCTTCTTGCGTTCAGTGCGGTCGGCGTGGACTGGACGGCGATATGACGCCAACGTGGCCTGGGCGACTGTGCGCCAAGCCACGCACCTCCAAGATTTTGTAACAAAGCTGACGTGGTCGCCTAGACTGCTTTGCAATGATTGGCTACAGGAGAGAAGAAGTCTGTTATTTGAGACCCTCTCACCGCAATCAGTATGAAAGACCAAACGGTTCGCGCTGACCATGCACGCAGCACCCCGACCGTGCTGAATGCAATTTATGCAGAAATTACGCACTATAGCTTTAAATGAAACTTTTTTTAATTTTCTTTTTGACAACAGTTTTGACCAAATAAGTTCAAAAGTCAAAATACCAAAGATATGAATACTGATTTCCAGGGGAAATGAATTTCAGTCTGACTTGAGGTTAATAATGTATCAGGCTGAATTTCAGTCTGACTTGAGGTTAATAATGTATCAGGCTGTAATTGAGTGCTGATGTCTGTGAGTACTGCTGCATCACCACCTGGGGGAGCCATTGACCAAAAACACACAGGTGGTTGGACTAGAAGAACAGCTCTCATCTCTCTCATTCATATATTATATTATTTCATCTCATTAATTCACTTATTTTCACTATTGGATTACAGTATGAAGGCTTTTCAAAGTAATGTGGAGAATTAAGTGAGCGCCGCTGGGGGCCTCGCGCCTCTGGGGGCCTCGCGCCTCTGGGGGCCTTGCGCCTCTGGGGGCCTCACGCCTGCCTGGTTTGCAATGCATGCTGTAGGTCAGATGGCCTATTATTCTGATGGCTAAATAGTCTGCTATCTCTCTTAACATCAAAATAAAAATACAGCTATCTCTGTGGCAATGCCTTTCATCCTATCTATTTTGGTATATTTTTCAGCACCATGGACAGAGGTACGTCCACAAACACATGCACACACAGCAAGGCACACTAGAACATGCACACACACACACACACACACACACACACACACATACACAATATGACTATATAGCTGTCTTTTAATAGCCTATTATCACTTTATTCACTATCATTATTATTTATTTTCTCAAAATATCATGACTCCTCCAAATCTCAGAGAACACAGATGGGATGAGTTATATTTTGAATGTGCACAAAGTTTGGAACATGAGCAGAAGTCTTGCTCAAACACGTCTGAAATATTACAGTCCAGGGGTTTATTAATTCATTAAAATGAATGAATTTATCATTGAGGTGAATAATTGTCATATGCACATTTAAGGAGGTTACTTCCCCAACAAAAGATGCAAAAGAGGAGGGAAGAGTAAATGATGCCTAGGCTACATGTGTGCTGACTCAGATATAATTAGAAAAGACGATCCAAAGGAGAATAAATAGTTGAAAACAATACAGAATGTCTTAGAGCCTTACTAATATTCCATGGTTTTATATTTTGAATTGTCCCCTGTTTCCCTTTACATAAAGACCAGCATAAATTGATTCAGAAAAAGGTAGAAATATTATAAAAGATTTCTGGGGGAGAACCCCAGACCCCCCGCATCATAAGTCACCACACAGATCTGGAAACAAAACCTTGGCCTTTGGGTTGCCAGGCCAGTTATGATTAGGCCAAATGTTGGTGCCATCTAACTAACATCTACAAAGTGGCCAGCTACAATCAAAATGCACTGGCTATTAACAAGCTGGGCAAGCCAATCGCTGCTTTGCATTGCATTAAGTTTATTTAAATGGGTCCAGGCTAAGCCCTGAATCTCCTCAAGTCATCATCATAGGTGTTGTATCTAAGAGAGAGTAGAGTAGATGCGGTCCGGATCCCTGGAGGCTGGATCCAGACTCTGGTAGGTGGAGTCTGCACGGGTGGAGAGTGGAGGGCAGTTCTCATAGAGGTCAATCTGAACACAAAAATACAATCAAAATATAGAAACAGCAACTTAATATGAAATTGTGTGATGTGAAAGCAGAAGTTATCAACATTAAACATTTGTACATGAGAGGGAAACAGAAGCTGTGTATTTATCTGCATTTTGGAGGAACAATGAATGTTTGGGTCAGGGTTAGGTATTAGGCATTAGGTAGTGAATGTTTGGAACATACTGAGTAAAGAGAGAAGTGGACTATGCTGCTGTGGTTTGAGAGGTTTCTGTTGACACTTTGATACTTCTTTCCCCTGTGAAAATTGTCAAACAGCTGACCAAAGCTGTTCTCAGTGAAGAGCAACTATTATCTAATATTGGATGTTTTTAGCACTGTGGAGTAAGCTGCAAGTTTAATATTCACTCTGATTTTGGCTCTGTTTTCATCTTAAACAACTCCTAAAAACACATCTGGTTCTTAATCTGGTTCTCTATGTTCACCAGTTGTTCTGTCTGCTGTTTGCTTCATTCAGATGGACAGAAACCTGTCTCCAAAGAAATGATCATGTTGCTCCATAACTGCTGGATGTGTAAAAAAAGCAACTGTGTGCTGATAATAATGTCAGTGTGGTGTTAGTCTCGTATTGCCAGACCTTCCTCCACAGCTCTACGGAGGAGTGTCTGGCTAGTCCACACAGCATTCTGGGATGGGAGAAAAACGTGCTCTGGTTTATTGACATATCTTTAAGCCAATCACAATCATCTTTGGCGTTGCTAAGTGCTGGACGGAGCCACAGTGCCTCTGTACCTCGGGAAGGAACTTTGTTTAAAAGTTGTTTTAGTTTAGCAGAAAACTCAGATTGGACAGATAGTCTAGCTAGCTGTCTGGATTTACCCTGTACAGATCTGTGGAGCCAACACAAAGAAAGAGGAAGGTGACGGACATCCGAAAACGACATCCGAAAAAAATGATATCTGGCGGAATTTCCGGCAGGATGAGAGCAATCCCGGATGTGCAACATCGTGGACATAGACTAGTGTGGTGTTCCCAACTAGTTTCCTCTGGCCCCAAGTGGTTAAAAACATGTAGCTCTTTCTGATTTTAGTGGAGTATCACTTCATTGATAGTATGACGAGACTCTCAGTTTCTCCACAAATAAAATATAACATAAAAAGTCACTTCTTCAACCTTAGCTACTAAATATTCACATATTTCCATTCTTAACCTTGAGAAAACAATATAACTGTTGGTGGAACATGCACATACTTGAATTTAACATCTTGTATTTTAGTTTTACAGAACATTTTTTGCAACATGTGCGATTGAACTGCTGTGTTTCCTTTCCTTCTAACAGTGCATCAGCAGCCATATTAAATGCTAACAGTGAGAGTTAACAAAGATAGATGAGTTAGAGAAAGTCACCTCAGTCCTGGTGATGTCTGTGTTTCCTCTCTGGTTTGAACTTAAGGAACAGACAAAGTATTTCTCTATGTTTTGAATGACTAATGACTATTAAAACGGTGCAGATAATGTTGAAAGATAACTCACCATCAGAGTGATTAGTCCTCTTTTTGTAGAAGAACAGCAGAACAACAGCCAGCACCACCACCACCACCACCACAGGGACACACACACCCAAAACCAGGGGGAGATCTGGAGGAGAGATGACAGGAGAGGAGAGAGAGAGAGAGAGAGAGAGAGAGAAAAAAAAAAAAAAAAAAAAAAAAAAAAAAAAAAAAAGAGAGAAGAGAGAAAAAAAGACCAACAGTAAATCATGGACACCAAGGCGGCTGCAACAAGTATTATTAACCTCAATAAATGAAATAGCCTGACACTGTCTGGTAAACATCACCATGGCAACAACACAGATTAATAATAAAAACTTCACTCCAGTGTTGTAGTACCAAGACCAAGACCTGTCTCAAGACCACTTTCTGAAGGTCCCGTCTGTAATGGGATGTTTTAGTTCAGACAGAAAGGTCATGTTGAGTTGACTATAAGGGGATTTTTAAGTCTAGACAGAAAAGGTTATGTTGCGGACATCGATGAAAAATTACTGCATAAGAGAAGTGACTCCCAGACGCGTGCGCCCAGACGTGTCCTGATTTCTTATTGTTTTGTTATCCTGCTATAGCAAGATATTTCCTGGTTTCATCCTTAGCAAACAGGATGATTTTCCTCTGCAAAATATATATATATACTCTTGTCTTTTTGTGCTACTTTGAGATCTCTTCCACTGTACTCTGATACGTGTGCTGTGTAACTCGATCTCCTTGCTTGCAAGCAATAATAAATTTGAACAAACTATCACGGAACAACCTGTCTCTGTCTGAAAGTTCTTTATTGCCCAGTCTGTTGACAGAAATCTTCCAGCACAATTTGGCGTCACGAACAGGATTGGCTGAGAGGACATCAGAACTTTGGAGGACCGTCAGTGAACTGGCCTTCCAGGGGCTAATAGGCAAGCCCCTGCCTCATACCTCAGTAAATTGGAGAGAGAGGACTGACTCCTTCGGGGTGACCGCTGTTTCTCCACGCCGATGCAAAGACCTGAGGAAGTAATTTCTACAGACAAAGGGTGAGAAATATAAAATTTTGAAAATTGATATTATTGAAAATTAATGATTCCCTTGATGAATCATTAAATCAATTATCAGAAGATAATTTGGAAATACAAGGCAATATTTTGCAACAAATTGAAACAAACACAGAGACAGGAAATCAAGTGTTTTTGCTCATATTGAGTTTTGTGTTGTTAATTTGTTTCATAGTTTTGTTGGAAATACAAGTTGGTAGACTAAAATTTCTTTGTCTTCTACGTCATCAGTTGGGGGGTGGTCATATCTGTTAGAGTAATAACAGATATAATAACATAATAAGGAAATTTTACGGGGTTTTTGCAACGTTTTTTCCTAGAAAAAAACGGGTAACATAATAAGGAAATTTTACGGGGTTTTTCCAAAGTTTTTCCTAGAAAGAAACTACGCCTTATAGTGATGACTATTTTGTAAGAAAGAAGTACTTTTACTACCCAAGGACGGGTAGTAAGCAGAGGAGACCACATGTTCCTGAGGGACCAATTTTTGACCTGATGACAAAGAAAAACGGCCAAGATTGTCTCGACTGTTTGACCGAATGGTCTACCCTGTTTGGATTTCCTGAGAATGGTACACTGAGTAAAATTAAATTAAAAAGGATAGTTAAAAAATACAAAAACATATGATGAAACAATTACCAAAAGGTAGTGATTCAGGGAAAGAATGCAAAAACACACATACACACATACACCCACCTCCTCATCAGCTCCACAACCTAACCAAAGCCCATATTCTGAGCTTTCCAGTTCTTTACAAGTCATGAAGACGAGCTGGAAACGGGAAGATGACAACGAAAACCATGTTTGAAGCGTCTGTCTGCATGTTACAACAGGCTGGTGGGCAACATATAGAGCGCGGACCCGGAAAAGGCCGCGGGCACAAAGGACGTGGTCCAGCCAGAGGAGGCCAAGGCGGGTACCGTGGACAAAATGATGAACCCTACGACCCAGACCAGTGTTGGTACTGCAAGGACTTTGGACATTGGGTATGTAACTGCCCGAAGAAATAGCAAAAACCACCTCAGACGGAGAACAACACTTATCCCTCTGATTGACTGCGTCCAAAAGCTGATGAGGAAGGTACTGCAACCACACACACACTTGCTTCATGCAAAGAAGAACTGCTTTGCACTGATACACAGTTTTATTTGCTATTAGGGACAATTGATAGAAAGTGATTAGAAAGTTCTGGAAAAGAATCTAAAAAGTTAAACCAATTTACAGTATGTTATCTTCTGAAGCCTACAAGAAAATGCCTACTATTGAGTGTAAAGTTAACGGGGCTCCACTCACCTTTCTAGTTGACTCCGGTGCTACAAACTCAATTATTACAGCAAAAGAATTGACTCTGAAGCTCAGTGGTCATTTTATTTGGTCAATTGGGGCTACAGGTCGAACAGTAAAAGAAGATTTATCTATTCCCCTCTCATGTACATGGGAAACTGAGGACAGCTCAGTTCATACCAAGCATTCCTTTTTGGTATCTGATTTATGCCCACTTAATTTGCTTGGTCGTGATTTAATGTGCACTTTTAATATTGTTTTAACCTCAACACCTGATGGATTGAGAATTTCTCATAACGATGCATCTGACATAACCCCTTTTGTCAAATGCAGCCCTACAACTCCACTTTATGTGTATCAATGGTGGCTGAATCACAGTGTGGCTGAAAATGACCTCACTGAGGCGGCGTCTGTAATCAGCCCTGCCTCTTACTGCATGAAACCTGACAACCTGCATTGCACGGCTCATGTTACTATAGGGCCTGATAAAGAATTCTCAAAACAATTCTTCAGAGACATAAATTACAGTTTGACAACCTCATCTGATTTTGACTGATACTGACTATAACTACAATGTTGTAGCTGCATGCTTGACTGACAAACAATATCACTTTTTTTGGAGTGCCCAACTCCTTGTGTGTTTTTTCTCCCTCTCTCAAGGCTTGAGCACCTGCTCTTTTCTTCCTCAAGAGAAAGTGCTTTTATTTTTTTTATTATTTTGTACAGTGCTGTTTCCTGTAAAATTAACATTTAGTGTTAACTATTAGATTTTTTACTCGAGTCTGTCACCCAAAATGTCTGTGCACATCCCTGATGTTGCTGTTAAACTTCTTGCTGCAGAAGGCCTTGAAGTTTAAGAAAAAAAACAAAAACAAAAGAACTGAATTTGTTTCTGGGTCATGTGATCACAGTTGATGGCAAATCCATCTCACCCAAACATATAGTAGCTAACTAGAACTTTCTCAAACATATCATTTAGAAAGTCTTGTCCTTCTGGAAATATGCTCCTATTACAGAAAGTTTATTTCTAATTATGCAATTATGGAAGCTCCATTGAGCTCCCTGATATATGATAAGGGTCTCAGTTCGCATCAAACAATTTCTTGGACGCCCGAAGCTGATGAAGCGTTTGTGAATATGAAACTGGCTCTGCAGTCTCCCCCGACGCTGGGACTGCCAGATCCCTCAAAACTGTTTATGCAGACCATTTACGAGCACAAGAGCTGCATGACATCTGTGGTGCTGCAACACCACGGCGACAGACTCCCTCCGGTTGCAAATTTGATTCTGTCGCTATGGGTTGACGGCGATGCCGCCATGCAGTGGCTGCCGTTGAGGAAGCATTAAATACGTCCAGAAACAGTATCGGCTATTCAGACCTCACCATCCCTGTTCCACATTCTGTGTCACACATTTTGTGGGAACAGAATGAAGAACTCTCATTTATTTGTGCCCAGGTACCTTAGATATTACTACAAAGTTAGATATGCCAAATGTCACTCTAACAGATATACTGTTCTTAACCCTGATTTTCTTCTCCCCACACCAGATGACAGAGAGGAACAATTGTGTTGCAGAGCTACAGGTGGTCTGCATACCACGACCTGACCTCTCTGACACACCTCTCACTAACCCTGATTTCATTTTTTTATGTTAACAGTTCTGCTTCCAGAGACTCTAGCACTGGCCTGAACCGTAGGGCTTCTCTGTTGTACCTGATTCTGATGCTATCCGATCTGGACCTCTGCCACCTCATCTCTCAGCACAAGCAGTAGAGCTCCTTTTCCTAACAGAAGGCTGCCCAGCCATTTCATTCCTCATTTTGCAAAGTTGACACATGGGTTAGACCATGTGTAAAAGGGGGAATGATTAGTATGATGGAAAAACAATGGAGGGAAAAACAATTTCTTTTTTAATTTTTGATCAAGAATACTGTCAGGCATGTCAAAACAGACAGCCACTGTAGTAGCCAAAGCTCTACTCTCTGAAATAATTCCAAAGATGGAGAATTCCAACCAAAATCTCAAGTATAGTTGTTTGCATTCAAAATGCTGTACAGAAACATGCCCACACTTGACAACAGCTCTGCCTATTGTACTGATGTATATGAGAATGAGCGACTTAACCTGTCACCCTTCGAGATTTTCTTTGCAGCACCTCCACACATTGGACTTGGGCCAAGAGGACCCCCACCGGACACATTTTGTGAGAACCAAGCCCGGTGACTACGTGTTGGTGAGAGATTCCAGGTCCTGCTGGTCACCCACACTGCAGTAAAGATCGCTGAGAGATCAACGTGGCTGCACACATCTCACTGCAAAAGACACCAATTCCTGATCATGCTAACAACCACAACGACAGTAGGAGACACACGATGTGCCAGTAACTACACACACACACACACTGGTCAGAAGAAATAGTGCCAGAAGAAAGAAACGAGACAGTGGTAAAGACTGTTCTCCCGCGGTGTGTCACGTGCTAGTGGACAAACTTCTGACACCGAAGAACATGGAAGAACGAAGAAACCCTCCGTGGCATCCCATGAGGCGCTTAGGGTGCCAACTTAGATGTCTCACATGTTTAACTCTCCTGTTGGCAATTATTATGTTTGTTATTATGGTTTCTCGACCAACCCTTGTCTTGCAACACCTCTGACAACACCACAGAACAGACCTCTGCTGACTTACTCTGACATACAAAACATAGGTCTACAGCAGTTGCACAATGGTTAACTCACATGACAACCTATGCAGCAAGATTGACCCCACTGCTTTTTGTCAGGGTTTTGGGTTTGAGTTCGGTTGGTTTTGAGGTTCTGTTCTTGTTTCCTATTTTTGTTGTGTATTTGTTCTGTTTTTTGTTGTAGCCCGTGTTTCCTCCCTTGTCTTGTCTAGCTGTAGTTCCTGTCTTGTTTTCCCGTGTGTCTGTATGTTCTGTTTCCTGTTTTAGTTTGACGGTCTGGTTTTCTGTCTTGTCTTATCTGGTTTACTTCCTGTCTTTGGTTTTCCCTCCTTTGTGATTGCCCTAATGTGTTTCACCTGTTTCCCAGCCTAGTGTGACCTGTTGCTTGTTTTCTCATTACCTTTTTTTCTGTGTTTTTTTTCTCTGTTTTGTTTTTGTTTTTTTTTTTTTTTTTTTTTTTTTTTTTTTTTTTTTTTTTTTTTTTTTTTTTTTTTTTTTTTTTTTTTTTTTTTTTGTGTCTGCTTGTACCTGTTTTTTCCTTCTGTTCCCGTGACATCTTTTGTTTGGTATGGCTTTCTTATTTTTGTTTATTAAATCCTCCACGCTCAAACTGCCGTCGTCTCTGCATTTGGGTCCTACATCCTCTGACACCCTGACAGAACAATCCGACCAACAATGGACCCAGCAGTTTTTCAGCCATTTTTTTCACGCTTTGGACTCAGTCAGTAAAACTCTTTTTGGCTCCTTGCATGTGGAGGACCCTGCCTTTTCTAGGCACCTTATGGAGGTGCGTTGGCAGGCTACAGCACATGAGTTTTGCTGTCCTGTCTCCATGCCTGATTTATTTATTTTATTTATTTATGTGTTGCTGAGCCTGAGCTAACCCGTGTTGCTGAGCCTGAGCTAACCCGTGTTGCTGAGCCTGAGCTAACCCGTGTTGCTGAGCCTGAGCTGACCAGTATTCCCGAGCTGATGTGCAACCCTTCTGTTCCCAGGCTGGCGTGCAGCTCTGCTGACCCTGGCCTGACGTGCAGTTCTCCTGACTCTGGGCTGACGTGCAGCTCTCCTGACCCTAGGCTAGCAAGCAGCCTCTCTGCGTCCCGGCTAGCTAGCATTCCCCCTGAATCCAGGGCAGCTAGCAGCCTCCCTGAGCCCCGGCTAGCTAGTACCCTCCCTGAGCCCCGGCTAGCTAGCAACCTCAGAGAGTCCAGGCTAGCTAGCATTCCCCCTGGCTCCAGGCTAGCTAGCATTCCCCCTGGCTCCAGGCTAGCTAGCATTCCCCCTGGCTCCAGGCAAGCTAGCATTCTCCCTGAATCCAGGCAAGCTAGCAGCCTCTCTACACCCCGGCTAGCTAGCAGCTCCCCTGAGTCTAGGCTAGCTAGCAGCTCCCCTGAGTCCAGGCTAGCTAGCAGCCTCCCTGAGCCCCGGCTAGCTAGCAACCTCAGAGTCGATTGGCTGTGGACCGTAAGAATTAAATGTAACTCAACTTTGTTTTTCAGTGTTAACTCAAACTGTGAAAGCCATGCGCACTACTCTAATCCAATATCAGGCAGCATTAGATTACCTGCTCACTCCTCTATGATTTTTGTATTTACTATTATGATTACTATTGTTGCTTGCTGCATAAGAGAAGTGACTCCCAGACACGTGCGCCCAGATGTGTCCTGATTACTTATTGTTTTGTTATCCTGCTATAGCAAGATATTTCCTGGTTTCATCCTTAGCAAACGGGATGCTTTTCCTCTGCGAAATATATGTATACTCTTGTCTTTTTGTGCTACTTTGAGATCTCTTCCACTGTACTCTGATACGTGTACTGTGTAACTCTATCTCCTTTCTTGCAAGCAATAATAAATTTGAAGAAACTATCACGGAACAACCGGTCTCTGTCTGAAAGTTCTGTTGACAGAAATCTTCCACCACACGTCTTGGTATCAACTGCATATTTTACTCGGTCTTGTCTCCGTCTCTGCTAAAGAGGATTCAGGACTTTATTTCCAGACCCAGGGGATGTTGCTAAATGGTCTGTGTATTACTGTAATTGGATGTGAAACTTCCTGCTTCAAATGCAACCACTAACTTGACTTTTTACTTCAACACGCACTCCCAAGAAAGAGAAAGCCGGAGACAGGAGAAGCTCTGGCTGTCTGCTCTGGTCTGGTCTTGACTCAATCTGGATACACTCTGCTCTCAGTGTTGACATGGTCTCAGTTTAGTTGGTCTTAGTCTATATCCACGCTGTCCACTTCTGGGACTGCTCCGGTGAAGAGCAACCTTCCTCTTTCTTTGTGTTGGCACATGTTCCACTAAAAACAAGTTATTTCCCGATGCTCTGTGCAGTGCTTAGCGCCTCCCAAGACGATTGTGATTGGTTATAAGAAATGCCAAAAAACCAGAGTGTTTTGGTGTGGAGCTTAAACTCTGATGTCATCAGTGTGGAGGCTGATGGGACTGATGGTGAAGAAGGTCTGAGAGGAGGGGTTGGAGCTGTGAAACATTAAAAACACAATCAAACAGTCAGTGATTGTAGAGATCCAAAGAAGTGGTGATGATCAGATGCTCCCTGCAGAGAACTCTGTGCTAACATCCATGTGTTTTAATCCCACAGCTAAATGCAGAAGGTCATCAATGGGTTTGGTGCAACAAGATTCCAATCAAATTATCACATATTTTACACATCTGTTAAAGGAGCATTTATCAGAGTTCACAATGATGAAAATATGCAGCTCTAAATACAACTGTTAGACTAAACATGCTGTTAGTTAACAGTTAATAACATGACTCTCTGTAGAAACTCACCATCTGTAACTCGGATCTCAATCTCCTGGTATGATGATGGGAATGAGAATAAGTTGTCCAAACCAAATCTGTACCGTCCTGAGTCAGGTTTGTGATGCTCACATACAGAACTGTAGAAAGTGTTGAAATCTGTTCATATTCAATGCTGTATCTGCCTCAATGAGCTGTGTCCTCTTCTGTCTCAATGAGAATGTCTCCATCTTTACATTCGTCCTTACAGAAGATTCTTCTCTTTCCAGAGAAAGTGAAGGAGCATCTAACTGTGATGTCTCCTCCTTCAGTTCCTGTACTCTCGATGATTTCTGCATTGATGAGACCAATGTTTCCATCCTGCAGTGCTGTTAAAAAAGATGAACAATCAATAGTTACTATCTGTAGTTCCTGTAAGATGTTGCAGTCTGATTTGTTTCACATTTCCATAAATCATACATAGATCCCCACAGTCATACTGGGAGCTGCCCAGTTCAACCAGTCTGTGACTGAGGGGTAACAGTTTAAAACAACAGAGATCTGGATTCTTTCAGATTTCAAGCATTAAAATAATCTCACAGTCTGACTGATTTAACCCTTGTGTGGTCCTTCGTGTCACTTGTTGAGTTCATTTACTTTTCAAAGGGTTTTTATTCAAAATAGATTCAAGGTTCATTTCAGTTCATTTCAGTTCATTGTAGTTCATTTCAGTTCATTTCATTTAATTTCATTTCAGTTCGTAACATCATCTCACATCTCACACAGCACATAAGTATCCCAAAGGGTTTTTATTCAAAATAGATTCAAGGTTCATTTCATTTCAGTTCACTTCAGTTCATTACACACATTTCAGTTCATTTCACACATTTCAAAGGCAACTTTCTCGTCGTCTTCGTCATCGTTTGGTGTCAGGCCGCAGGCAATTCCTAGCGCGACTCCCGACACACGTGTGTTTTGTTTGTTTGCTGGTTTTTGTCGCAGCGCAAAAGGTCGAAGCTCAAACTGGCGCCGCGTGAGCCAAGAGTCTATGCTGTCTCGCGCAGTCCGCGCAGTAGGCTCGCGTGCAGCTCCCGCAGATGTGTGCGTCTTGTGCTCCGTCGGCTTTGGACAGAGCTGACACCTCTTTCGCTTGCTGGGCACTCTCTGCGCCAGCGCCCGATGAGGCAAACCTCGTCGCCACGGCTTTGACGAGCGCGGCGGACGCTGGCGTGCGAGACAGACGCTGCCGTCTCGCGATGAGCGGAGTCACAAGCGCCCTGCCCAGCTGCTCGAGGAAGGCGCGCCTCTTGTTGAGCTTGCCGCGCATCCACTCGGGCCTGAGCTCTCGCCAGAGCACAAAGGCGTTGTAGGCGGACACGTCGAGGATGTTGTGGAACGGGCGAGGGCCAGCGCTCGTCTTCCTCGCGGCAGCTGTACGTGCCGACGAGCTTGTCCAGGTTGTCCACGCCGCCCTTGGTGCTGTTGTAGTGCAGGATGATGTCGGGTTTGGCGTGCCTGGCGGCGCTGACTCGCGCGTCCACCGTATGCAGTGTGCTCAGCAGCACCACGTTCCTGTTCCTCTTGGCCACGTAGGACACCAGAGTGACGGTGGGCGTGAAGGCGAACTTGGACGAGAGGGCCGCGCGGCCCTTGGTGTCAAGCAAGGCGCGCGGCAGCTCGGGCCTGTTTTTGCGCATCGTGCCCACCACGGTGAGGTGCCTGTCGTGGAGGAGCTGCCGGGCCAGCTCGTAGGAGGTGAAAAAATTAGGTTCAGCCTAGTCAGCCCCTCGGTCAGGTCCATCACCACCCGGGCGCCCTGATTCCTCTCGGGCTCGCCGCTCACAGACTTGCCCGTGTAGACCTGCATGTTCCACGTGTAGCTGGACACGGCGTCGCAGGCCACCCACACCTTGAATCCGTACCTGCCGGGCTTGCTGGGTATGTACTGGCGGAAGGAGCATCGACCTTGTTGTTGTCGTTGTTTTCGTCGGTGTCGTCGTTGTTGTTGTTGTTGTTGGACGTGTCGTCAAAGAAGGAGAATGACAAGGACACAGGGAAAGGACTCGGAGGGAGCCGAATAAGAGTGAAGAGACGAAATGAGAACAAGAAGAAGATAAATAGGAATAAAATAAAATCTTTAAAAACAACCGTGTGCGCATACGCACACACACACAAAAGCATTCTAAACTATGAGGTAGACAAAAAAAAACGGCGCAAAACAAAGCTAAAACCCACACAAGACCATGGTGCCACGGTGAAAAGAGCAAACAAAGTGGCCTACACAACACGACATACACACGCGCTCCACAGGCAGCAAACTACATGCGCGCGCCCCAGAGGGTCAGTCTGGCAACTCTCTGATGGGCTCCGATCTATTTATTGCGTGCAGAGGGAATTTTAAGGACAACCGTTTATCCTGCAATCCCACCTCGAAAGGGAACCAGCTGCTCGTCCCACGGTCACGTTGTAAGCGCGGGGGCGGCTGCTTTTCGTCCCAACACGTCTCGTATGGGCGCCAGTTTGTCCGAGGCTCGTCTGGCGGCTCTCGTCTCGCGGTCGTCGAATCGCAGCAGTCCCGAGAACGTGTGGAACCATTTGATTGGCATCGTGGCGCGGAAAATGGCCCTGCCACTCTCCTCGTGCCACAGGCTCTCCAAGGGCTCGTTTCGGGACCTGTACACGCCGGCGAGGATCAGCAGCCACATGTAGCCGCACAGGTCCGTGGCGTCCATCGATTTCCAGTCGTTGCCGAATTTCCTTAGACCCTCGAGGTTCGTGGCGGCCAGCACAATGTCTATTATTCGCGGTGTGACAAACAGTTCGAACACCGAGAGTATGTCGTGGACGCGCGTGGCAGCGTACTCTGTGGGTCCCGGGCTCTGTGGAGGAGTAGCGCGTGTGTGGTCTTCTCCTTCGTCTTCTTGTTTTTTCCGAGAGACTTGTAGAGAATTACCATTGAATAATGTATGGGTCCGAGAGACCCGAAGGCCGAGGCCGTGGTAGTAGAGACATACGATTGAGGATCTGATGGTTTAACGCCGCCTCTCTTTCTTCTTCACTGGTAAACCAGGAACTGTTCACTTCTCTAAATGATGGAGTCCCTCCTCTAAACACATCACACCACCCATCTACTCTCCTCCCTTCTTTAAGTCTTTCTGGTTCCTGGTTGGAACTTAAAGAGGCATTAATGTCATATTTTTGTCTACACTCAATTTATAGTTAGATATTTCTGTCTACACTAAAAAAATCTCCATCTTTTTCAATATGTGTTCAATTAAAATAAACTCATTTCAAGAGTGTTTGTGAGTTTTTATATTTTTTTAACAGTAAAAGGCAGATTGCTGCAGTTGAATGAAGGGAAATGTCACTTTTTTTTTTAATGCAGCACAGGCTGGGGTTTTACTTTTCTTTAAAACTCTTTTATTTTGTACTCAAAGAGAAGAGAAGATAATTGAGGCCACATATTCATACTGTAAAGCATGACAAGAGTTCTTGCTATTAAAAGTTCTTCCAGTCTGTAGAAATGGTTCAGTCATGGCAGAGGAACATGTAGATATTATCTACAAGATATTACATTTATTAAAACACTAACCAATAAAATAGAACTTAATAAAAAGCACTGACGATTCTAATAAAGTTGTGAGATGATAGCAGTAGATTTTGGAAATGTATTTAGTCTTCAGTCTGTTTTATAGAGTCATCTTAACAACAATACATTTTCTGTTATTTTCAGTTATCTCTTATTTACTCTGTAGTTTTTATCTGCCCACTTCTTATGTCTGAATTATTCATCTTATTTAGATTCCTTAGCTTCTGCTTTATGTGTTTTTGTTTACATCCTGGTGTTTGATTATTTTAATTTCACTCTCTTTATGTTGTTATATGGTTCCCTATATGTTTTTTATTGCACTTAATTTGTATCCTTTTTTAGATGAACTGAAATTTTAATTCTCACTTTTTGTGTAAGGAAATATAAAGTATAAAGTTTTATCTCTTAGTCCCGACATTCAAAAATTAAAAAATAAAACTAGGGATACAACAATAAATTGGTTAATCGAAAAATGTATCTGCAATTAATCCACTGATGGTTTTGGCTTTTAAAGTGAATATTTGGGGTTTGGGACTGTTGGTTAGACAAAACAAGACATCTGAAGGCATCATGCTGGGCTGTGGAAGATGATTACAGGACTTCTTCCCTATTTTCTGAAATTTTATAGGCAAAATAAATAAGACTTAAATTGCTTTTTTTTTAATGAGAATTTCGACCAAATAAATTCAAAAGACAAGGCAAGGCAAGGCAACTTTATTTGTATAGCACATTTCAGCAACAGGGCAATTCAAACTGCCTTACATAAAACATTAAAGAGAAGTTCAAAACAATAAAAAAAAATTATCAAATGTCAAAACCCTAAACATAAACTAATTTATAAGAATCTTTTTTTTTTTAATTTCAAATTGACTTTAGGTTCAGAACAGCCACATAGGTGATTTCAGTTCTTCTGGCTGATTAAACTTTGCTCAGGTTGAAGGTGGGCCGGAGCTCTGATGGGAATTTATAGGTAACAAAATTCATCTACCAATAAGAATGATAAAGCTGTCATTAGTCCCGCCCTATCAGATGCAACAGAGCTAACAGGAGACTCAGCAAGATGTCAATCAATCAGTCTGAACACACCCACACAGTCCTGGAAAGAGGGCTATTATCAGACAGGTTAACTCAAAAGACCTGTGTGGGTGTGCAGGTCCTTTGAAGGTATAGAAAGACAATAAAATGTACACAATGATCAGACACAGAATCCAAGAAAACATCAATACATTCAAAGAGGATTTAATGAAACAAGACTGGGGCAAAGTGTACGTAAAAAAAGTGAATGAAGCCTATGATTCATTTTTGACTGTTGTAACATCACTTTATGAAAGAAACTGTCCTCTGGTAAAGAAAGAAGTAAAACAAAAATCTGATAGAAACCTTGAATAACTAACGGAATATTAAATGCATGTAAGAAGAAAAATGTATTGTATACAGAGTGCTTAAAGAAGAGAACAAAAGAAGGAGAAAACTAAAATAAGATATACAAAAACAAACTGACCAGAATCATGAGAAGCAATGAAAAGAATTATTACAGTAAACAATTGGAGGACAACAGAAGCAATATCAGAAACACCTGGATGGTGTTGGATGAAATTATCAAGTGTTGGATGAAATTATCAAGTGTTGGATGAAATTATCAAGAATAAAAAAGACAATACAGCAGTTAAGGATATGACTTTCAAACTACAGATCTGTTTCACTGCTCTCCCAGTTCTAAAACATACTAGAAGAAATATTCTCTACCAGGCTCGACAACTTCATTAATAAACAGAAAATACTGTATGATCAGCAATATGGTTTCAGGGCTGATAGGACAACTTCACATGCACACAAGAAATAACAACAGCAATAGAACAAAATAAATATGCAGTTGTGATATTCTTGGATCTTAAAGGGGTGATAGAATGATTATATAGGGTATTTCACACTGTTCCTTATGGTCTCCTAATGGGGTATGTAACATTAGTTGGGCTGAAAATGGCCTGGTTGATATTTTATTGGCCCTTATGCATCCCTGTGTTTTGGCCCTATTTGTAACAAGAGCTTTTCTTCCAAATATGGTATGATCATGAATATTTAGATGAGCTGCGCGCTTCTTGGTTGAGCCTTAGCCCCGTACACACACGTAGAGACGCGCGCTGATTGGTTGAACGAATCGCCAATGCACACACATTAGAAACGCGACAGAATCTCATATTAATGTTTCCTTACCAAATTCCAATGCAGAATTCACTTCTGAGACTTTTTTAATGCGAGAAATCAACTATATAAAGCTCAAATATGGGCCGTTTTACGAAAATGGATGGCTAATTGCAAATTTGGTAAAACTGTGTGTCGGAGTTCAGCTGCCTGTGTTGCTGCCTCACCGCCCGGCCTGCCTTCCTCCACAGATCCCGGCCTGCTGTGAGCTCGATTGAGCTCCGGCACGGCTGCTGCAGCCCACAGCCCCTCATACCCGTGCAAAGTCACCGTTTGGGCTAATGGACTAGCTACCAAACACCACTGCCCTGACAGAGCTCCAGGGCCTGCATCTCCTCTCTTCCTGCTAGCTAAATGGCCCGTGTGTGAGAGTGAGAGCGCGGTCAGCGAGCTTGTTACACCAGCAATCTCTTACCACATGTTACACACATGTCACGCCACTTAGCTATACAACATACCTAAAGGTCTTATAAAGCTAACAACTGTGTCCGATTTCAAGTTAGTGAATATTTGTGAACTGTAAGGGTTTTGTTAGCTGCGACTGTCCCTTCAATCCTATGTGTACAGATTGCGGCTAGTTAGCTTCATTTTGGTCGTAATTCGAGTATATTTACAGTTTGAATTTCGTCACGCCACTTATACAACATCTAACTAAATGTCTTATAAAGCTAACAACAGTGTCCGATTTGAAGTTAATGAATATTTGTGAATTCCAGAGGAATTCTAAGAGGAGGCTAGCTAGCTCTCATTGATAGAGCTACATCCAGCAGCAGGCTCTATCAATGAGACTCGCGGACAAGCGGCGTTTATTTCCCCAATCGTTTGTTTAAATAACTCAACACATTATAATTACACACATTAAAAGATTAACTGGAACCTGTGGTAACAGATTGCTGGCGTAACAAGCTGATGTACCAAGAGATGGTTACTTTGCGCGGGTATGGAGTGCTGTGGGCTGCCAGTCGTGACGGACCCCCAAGTCCCTAATAGCAGGCCAGGGTCTGTGAAGGAAGGCAGGCAGGCCGGGCGGCGAGGCAGCAACACAAGCAGCACCGGCGCTGAACTCCGACACACAGTCAGACAAAATTTGCAATTAGTCATCCATTTTCATAAAGCGGCCCATATTTGAGCTTTACATAGTTGATTTCTCGCATGAAAAAGTTTCAGAAGTGAATTTTGTAATGGAATAGCAGAGATCTGCGTGACCTAGCTAGATTCAGAAGACTACCTGATCTCAGGTCAGTTGTGTAGCCTATGTAAATGTTGGGGCGTGACCGTTCTCTTAATACACCCATGGGCTGACAAAGGTTCCGGTTTTTGGGAGGTTGATGTCAACTTCCAGCTTTGTTGAGATTCACCCGTTTTCAGCGGCAGTTTCAAAATATGAGATTTTCATAGTAAAGGGGTGTCAATGGGATTTTGAGCTTCTATGTCCTATTTACCCACCGAACTGTCGTTATTCAACTATGACAGAGTAAAATCAGTTTTGCATTCTATCACCCCTTTAAGAAGGCATTTGAAAAAGTAGACCACAATTTTTTGATAATGAAATTACACAAATATGGAATTAGGGGGACTGCACTTTCTTGTTTAAATAGCTACTTACACAATCGACATCAATATGTTGAATTGCAAAACCTTAAATCAAAGTTAAAGAAAATCACCTGTGGTGTCCCCCAGGAGTCAGTGTTGGGACCATTGCTGTTTAACTTGTATATTAATAATGTATGTGAGGTGTCAATAAAACTGAAAACCATTTTATTAGCTGATGTCTGCGGAAAATTTGGAACAACTCTTGGATACTGTGGAAAATGAATTAAAAAAGATGAAAAGCTGGTTTGATGCAAATAAACTAACACTGCACTTAAATAAAACTAAATTTATAATTTCTTGGCAATCATCCAACAAATTTACCCAAAAAAGTGTCATTTGTGATAAATGACACTGAAATGGAAAAGTAAAAGAACCTTAATTTCGGGGAGTAATAATCAAAAAAAAATAATTGTTAAAAGTCACATATACATTATATTAAGGCCAAAATATCCAAAAAAGAAAGAGATGCAACAAAAATATTTTTTTAATTTAACTTATTTTTTAAAGTAAGTGCTGTAATATAACTGGCAGGAGACAAGTAATAATTGAGGTAAGTTTGGAGACATTACCTTATTTAATCATTAAATTAATACATATTTTTGTTGTATCTCTTTTCGGTGTAGTAATTTATAGACGGCCCTACTCTTCTAACTGCAGGTAGCAGCAGCAGCAGCAGCAACAGCAACAGAGAGCAGAAGAGAGCAGGCAAGTGTTCATAAACTTCTGGTGTACCTACAAACTTTCCAATCCATCGTTTTATGAGAGCATAACCATTAGCCCCGCGCTAAGCTACTCAGCGGCTAACGCTAACTCGCCCAGTGTTAGACCCAGGTGAAAAAAGCTTCTGGGGGGGTGTTTGGCTCGAGGTCATGGTGCAAAGGACCCTAGGGTAAATTACTCCGAACCATCACTTTAAGAGGAACTTTTGTATTTCAACAGAAACTTATAAGATCACATGCTAAATATCACTGCATCATAACCAAAGGAGTTCATTTATGTAACAGCTACAGTCAAGAAATGAAATCATGTACAACAATGAGCAATTTTAAGAGACAATTTAAAATGAATATATTGAATGGAGGTGATCGTATTGTATACTGACTGTATGGTTCCTGGGCTTATATAATAAGTCTAGTATGGATGGGTTATTATTCGGTTTGATATACTATAGATAGACGGAAACTAATAAGATAGATGGAAAAGAAGAAAATAAAGGTATAAATGTGTCTGTATGCATGTATGAATGCATCTGTGTCTATGTGTATGCATGTGTTTATGTGAGTGTAGGTTGGTAGATATACAGTGTATGTGTATGTAAACATGTATAAATAAGTGAAGCATCAAATTGTTTTGTACTTAGCTAGGAAAAAACGAAAAAAGGTTTTAAGAACAGAATTCTTTTTTTTTTTTTACTTTTAACTTTAACTTCCTACTCCTTTTTGAACATGGGAATTTCTTATTTGAATCACTTACACTTACACAATACTTAGTGATTCAAATTTGATTCACTTTGGTCTTGTAAATCGAACCATTTGGCAACTTTTTAAAAGTAAACTTTCCATTCAGAATCTTAATGGCATCCATTTCGGCGTCTCGCACTCAGCATTCACTCAAAACGTAACATTAGCCTACTACACTTTGGCTGGCTCGCAAGCTCAAACAAGTGTGTGCAGCATGCCTGTTGTTTTGTTTCCAGTCTTGCTAGCTGGTGTTGTAGTTTTTCTAATGTTACGAGTTGTTGCAACAGCATGTGAAAAAAACCAAAAGAACGTTAATCTTGCGATCTTGCGAAATGGGTTTCGTTAACGCCGTTAATAACGTGTTTAACTGACAGCACTAATATATATACATACATATACATACATACATATATACTGTATATATATATATATATATATATATATATATATATACTGTGTGTGTATATATATATACTGTGTGTGTATATATATATATATATATATATATATATATATATATATATATATATAATTTTTTTGTTATATATAATTTTTTTTGTTCAAAATAAACTACAAACTAAATAGTGCGTATTCTAAGTAATGACAACAAAACTGTCGATACAAGCATTCTGTGATCACGCACCCACTCTTGCTGACATCATCATCGGTGTTGTATCCAAGAGAGAGTAGAGTAGTCTGGATCCCTGGAGGCTGGATCCAGACTCTGGTAGGTGGATTCTGCGCGGGTGGAGAGTGGAGGGCAGTTCTCATAGAGGTCAATCTGAACACAAAAATGAAGTCAAAATACAGTAACAGCAACTTAACCACACATCTCAAATACTGTGGCACCACGTCTGGATATGTATTTTTGGGATGTGAAAACAGAAGTTTACAAAATGCAAAAGGTTTGTCCAACAAACAGAAGCTGTGTATTTATCTGCATTTTGGTGGAAAAATGAGGGCCAGATGTACGTACATTTGCGAACGCAGCGTTATCAGCGCCATGGGCAACCCTTAGAAAGCGCACGCTGTGATACTTCAGCTTATGTTGTATTTACCAAACCTCCAGTTCATCGGGTAATCAGCGCCTTTCTCCGCCAACTATACCGTAAATTGCGCGCATTTAAATGTACAATTGAATGGGCCACCAAGTCAGTCAAAACAGCGAAAACAAAAATTTAGCGATACGTGTTATTTCGTCATTACTGTTGGGGAAATGTATGTATTAACTAATGCGCTGTAGCAAAGCGTTAAGTTGTGCTATGATATGACTGAGTGCAGACTGCGATATTCCCACAGCTGATGCTATGACTGAAATGATCCTGATGCCAATATTTGTAATGTAGAGGAGTTTAACAACTGCTGGAATGGAATGTGAACGTTGAGTCGGAGCTTCAATGTCATCTTTGATTTCTTCCAGTAACTGTAATATTGCATGGCTGCATAATCTGTAACGCTTAATGATTTTGTGTTCCCTCAAATGAAAAAGTGTTATCCTTGTAGCAAAAGTCTTTTCAGCTCATCTCCTCCTTCGTCTTGCACGGATTGCTGCTGTCATTTCTCCAGAAGGCATATGCGAGGAAACACGCTGCCTGGTTTACTGCAACACATTCTCACTCCCATCTCGTAAAATACGGACGCTTGGCCTTTGTCGTTGTTATTGGCGCTAAAAGTCTCCTTTAGCGTCATATAAAGCGCTTTAACTAAACACGCTTGGTCGGGATTTTTGGCGTCCCTTTTGACGTAGTTAGGTTAAGGAAAAGCTCGTGGGTGGGCTTTCGTTTCCATGATTCGCGGGAACGGGACGGTTGAGTTTAGGGAAAGGTCGTGGGTGGGCTTACGTTTCCGTAAACGTTCTTCGGAACTGTCGCGATATTGTCATGCTGACGTCAGCAGGATGCATAAGGCACTATATTCTGCTTTTGTACATAAATATTCTCATCGTGTTTGTTGCCTGCTTGCTATCGTTTTGTGCATTATGCTCATTCATGGTCAGGTAGCGCACATTCAATATTTCATATATGGTCTTTCAAAGTAAGTATCTCTGCACATTATTCATTTCAATCAGGAGAGACTTCGTTTGCAGATATGCAAAAATATTTATTGTACAACTATGATATTGAATGTACAAAGTCTTTTGGAGATTGGACTCCATCGAATTAATCATCTTAAAGGGGTAGGGAATAGGAACATAACCAGACACTGGTGGCGGCGGTGAAGAGACCAGAGACAGGACCGAAGAGGCAACGGAGCGGTCAGCCGGGAGAAACACAACTACCGGAGGCGGCAGGGGAGGCGGCAGGGGAGGAGGAGGGACGAGCGCTTTGCCTGAAACAACAGCTGACAGCACAAGGAGAGAACAGATTTAAAGCAGAGTTGTAAGGCTGTGATTGGCCCTTGAATCTCGTGGTCGAGTCTGATTGGTTTAACTGACACGTCACTTCTTGAACAGCTGATTTGATTTAAGAATGGAGTAGTGACTGGGGTAATGACGTCTTCCTGAAAGAATTTGCGCTGAGCTTCATATTGTGCAATGGCGTCACATCGTCGTTGTTCGACAATTTTAATTATTGACCATCTATCTCACAAGCTGCATTGCTCGCATCGGCTATTACTTTTATTTTATCTTGTATCTGCGGGGGCCTCATCAAGTTTTACGTTTTATTACTTCTATTTACTAAGATAAGAGTCGTTCATTTCCACTGACTTTCCTATGTTGGCAATATATTGGTGCAAGTCCTGCAAATCAGATTCTGTGCGTAAGTGCGTTCTTAGTCATGGGCGCGCCAACCTCAGCATGGTGCATATGGGTCGCGTGACCTGATGTCTGCATTGTGGTCATCGCAGCCTCCTATTTCATTGATCCTTCTTGCAGTATCCTATGTCTGATTTCGTTTACTTTTATCTGCGATGCCCGCTGAAGGTGAGTATTTTCTGTATCTACCCAGACACTTTCTATCTTATTAAAGATTACTTTAGGCATGTCGACACATTTAAATTGTCGTGGTTGGTATTCACTTGCTTCTCATAATCGTCATCGTGTGGATGGCTTCTCTGTCTTAACCACTCTAGCGTCAGTTGGTATCTGAGTACTACTAAGGCACTATGTTAACAATACCTGCGTGACACTCGTTTTTTTTTTGCCAGTTAAGTTTGGGGGAATCCCTATCCTAAGTTAGGTGGTGGTAGTCCATCTTCCTGGGCAAACGGTGGTCGTTATTGTCTTATGTCATTGATTGAATTTGGCAGCAAGTTGTAGAGTTCATCTCTGCATTATGTTTAAACAGCATTCATCTTGCTATGGAATTCTCCTGTTTGCTACACCCTATGGATCTCATCTTAGAAGCATCTTCTAAGTATTCAGATAGAATAGGACACAGGGGCTTATCAAGGCATTCATGTGCTCCCTGCAACATCTCGGCAGATGGTCTTCCTCTACTTAGTCTCTTACATTCGTCCCGATGTCAGCGACATCATCGCAACCCAGAGATCTCTCAGGCATAATCCTAGTAAGCATGCATATAACTGGTGGTGGTGTGTTTATGATCTCTGATCATTCTCACATTCATTGAGTGATTTTGCATAATCGTATGTTGGCATCTCTTCTACTCATGCTTTATTCTTATTTACACACCCGTACGCCGTGCGACAATCATACATACAGTATATAAATCAAAATGAATAACTATAAAACCCGGACGCAGCAGCCGAGGATAAGAACGGGCTAACCCGGATGCAGCAGCCGAGGTCTAAGTCGCCATGCCCGACATCAAAGCGCCCAGTCAAACCCGGACACAGCAGCCGAGGTTCAGTTCGCCATGCCGACAGACAAGCGCCCCCAAACCCGGTTGCAGCAACCGAGGTTCAAGTCGCCATGCCGACAACAAGCGCAGCCAAACCCGGTCGCAGCAACCGAGGTTCAAGTCGCTACGCCGACTTCAAGGGTAGCCAAACCCGGACGCAGCAACCAAGGCTTTAAGTCGCCATGCCGACATCCAGGGTAGCCTAACCCGGACGCAGCGGCCGAGGTTTTAAGTCGCAATGCTCAGTTGTCATTTCAGGATACGAGCACCACCCTCCTCCTCCCCTGCTCGTCCGGTCTTCACCCCTCACGGCTCCTGGGTTATCTTCCAGCAGGCCTCTCCCGCCGGCCTTCGGCGTTGGTCTTCGGCGTTGGTCTTCGGGCTCCTCACGCCACCATCGGTGTCTAGACTCCATCGGGGGGTTCATACTTCGGCTTCTACCCCTTTTAAAAGTTTCTCAGAATTTTTAAATGATGGTGGAGTCTAATCTCCAAAGACTGTACTTCACATTTCACACACATGCACAAAAAATCATTACATATCTGCAATGAAGTCTCTCCTGATTGAAATGTTGGCAGGAGCTTTGTCAAAGCAAAAACAGGGCCTATCAGCAGAATATCACACCCTGTGCAATTTGTAATCATTTATTTCTATACATTTATGTATATACAGTAGTTATTTCAAGTATGTGTGTGATTGATGTGGGTGTGTTTGTGTATTTGAAAAGTGTTTTATTATGTACTTTATTGGCTTTTTTCTTTGCACAAATAAGAAAAATGGACAGACATTTCTGCAGAAAGAAATTCATATAAAATCTATTTTTGAGTCTTTTGGCTTCTGGATTTTTTCTATAGTAAGCTGAGACATGTTGCTATGGCCTGGGTGTAATTGTATCTTACCAGATGTGTTTACAGTATTTTATTTTAATCATTTTACAGATGTATGACTTGGACAAAAATAAAAAACCTCCATTCTATCCTCTGTAACTCTGTGTCAGTAAGGCCTAGAATCACCCCGACACTTGTAACAAAAACTGAGAGTGTTTCCTTTCCAATGATGTCACACCTCAGAGTGTCAAAGTATATGGGAGCTGTACCACTTTTAATTTGGGCATGTCGTAGACCAAAAGCATGACATTTCAGCCGTTTTTTAACAAGAGGTCACTATTTGAGTTCATTACAGCTGTTGTGCACCCAGCTGACCACAGCTGTTCTCAGTGAAGAGCAAACATATCTCATATTAGATGTTTTTAGCTTGGAATAAGCTGCAACTTGCAATATTTACTCTGATTTTGGCTTGGTTTTCATCTTAAAAACGTATATATATAAATATTGGTTCTTTAGAGGATACATGTTCCACTATGTTTACCTCTAACTGTTTCTGCCTGCTGTTTGTTTCAATCAGGTGGACAGAAAAATGTCTCCAAATGGATCATCATGTTGCTCTATAACTGTTGGATTAAATAAAATAAAAAAGCAACTGTGTGCTGATAATAATCCAAGTCCGTCCAAGGGGTGTTCGCAACTTGTTTTCGAGACTCCAGGCTAAAAAACATTTATCTATTTTACACTTTAGTGGAGCATCACTACACAAATAAAATGTTTAAAGATGCTAAATATTCACACCTTTCCACTCTGAACCTCTCAAACAACATGTACTTACTTTATTTATTACTGTTGGTAGTGCACATGCACATACTTGAATTTAACATCTTGGATTGTAGTTTTACAGAACATGTATTGCAAACTGTGCGATTGAACTGCTGTGTTTCCTTTCCTTCTCTCAGTGCATCAGCAGCCATATTAAAAGCTAACAGTGAGAGTTAACAAAGATGGATGAGTTAGAGAAAGTCACCTCAGTCCTGGTGATGTCTGTGTTTCCTCTCTGGTTGGAATCTGAGGAACAGACAAAGTATTTCTCTCTATCTTGAATGACTAATTATTAAACCGGTGCAGATAATGTTGAAAGATAACTCACCATCAGAGTGCTTAGTCCTCTTTTGTAGAAGAACAGCAGAACAGCAGCCAGCACCGCCACCACCACCACCACAGGGACACACACACCCAAAACCAGGGGAGATCTGGAGGAGAGATGACAGGAGAGGAGAGAAAAAAAAAAAAAAAAAAAAAAGAGAGAGAGAGACCAACAGTAAATCAAATGAGCTGAATGGACAACAAAGGCGGCTGCAACATGTATTATTAACCCCCACAAATGAAATAGCCTGACGCTGTCTGGTAAACATCACCATGGCAACAACACTGATGCATTAACAATATAAACTCCACTCCAGTATTGTAGTACTCAAGACCAAGACCCGGTCCAGAGACCCTTTTTAAGGTCTTGGTCTCGGTGTCTCCACCGTATTCTTACCGGTTTTGTATCGGTCTCCGGTTAAGGGCACTCTGGATTTTATTTCAGGACCGGTCAAGACCCCAACTGCAGGGATATTGCTACATTGCCTGTGTATTGTCTGATTTATGCGTTAACATCATAACTGTGATTGGGTGTAATACTTCCTGCTTCAAATGCAACCAATAACTTGACTCATTTCTAATTTAAACCGGTACTACTGTTAACCTTTTTTCCCTTTCTGTCCCTTTAACGCTCACTCCAAATAAAGTTATAATATATATATATATATATATATATATATATATATATATATATATATATATATATATATGTATATATAATAGTAGATGACAGGAGAAGATGTTGTCTGTGATGTCATCAGTGTGGAGACCGATGGGACTGATGGTGAAGAAGGGACACCTTTACGTACTGTGTTGTCCAACTAATAGTAACATCAACTTCATATTTTTCAAATCAATACTTTATAACCATTTTATAACATTTAAACCAACAAAGAATATAAGTTCTATGCATACAAGCATACACATCCATGTATTTGGATGGAGCTGTGAAACATTAAAAACACAATCAAACCATCAGATAGTGATTGTAGAGATCCAAAGAAGTGGTGATGATCAGATGCTCCCTGCAGAGAACTCTGTGCTAACATCCATGTGTTTTAATCCCACAGCTAAATGCAGAAGGTCATCAATGGGTTTGGTGCAACAAGATTCCAATCAGCTGCAGTGTGGGACCGTCTGAGTTCATCACATATTTTACACATCAACTGTTAAAGGAGCATTTATCAGAGTTCACAATGATGAAAATATGCAGCTCTAAATACAACTGTTAGACTAAACATGTTGAGTTATTTGAAACATCAGCAGCTGTCAGTGAACAGTTAATAACATGACTCTCAGTAAAAACTCACCATCTGTAACTCGGATCTCAATCTCCTGGTATGATGATGAGAATGAATCTCTGACCAAACCACATCTGTACCGTCCTGAGTCAGACTGAGTCAGGTTTCTGATGCTCACATACAGAATTATTTTAGATACTGGAAAACCTCCTTCTATACATTTAATGCTGTATCTGCCTCTCTGTGCTGTGTCCTCTTCTGTGTCAATGAGAATGTCTCCTTCTTTACATTGGTCCTTACAGAAGATTCTCCTCCTTCCAGAGAAAGTGAAGGAGCATCTAACTGTGATGTTTCCTCCTTCAGTTCCTGTACTCTCGATGATTTCTGCATTGATGAGACCAATGTTTCCATCCTGCAGTGCTGTTAAAAGATGAACAATCAATAGTTACTATCTGTACTTCCTGTAAGATGTTGCAGTCTGTTTTGTTTCACATTTCCATAAATCATACATAGATCCCCACAGTCATACTGGGAGCTGCCCAGTTCAACCAGTCTGTGACTGAGGGGTAACAGTTTAAAACAACAGAGATCTGGATTCTTTCAGATTTCAAGCATTAAAATAATCTCACAGTCTGACTCTGATTTAATGTTCCCCAGAGAATAAAAACAACTCAAAAAGCAATGAAGTGATTCAGTCAACAATAATGAAACACATGGAAACATAATATAATAAAATGTCCACATGCAATGTCAAAATAAAAAAGGAATTAAAAAACAAGATGTATTCATAAGCTGTAGTTTTCAAAATGCTGTTAGACTGTTCAGCTGTGTCTTCCAGGTTTCTCTGTGTTTCTCCTCTGTAAGATGGCATTCATTCATTTAAAATGAAGTAGTTCAGAGATCTTCAACAGGGGTCCGGGCCCCTGGGGGTCCTCAAATTCACTGCAGGGGGCCTCCAAATTATTGCAAATTTTAAAAGTTTTTCATCAATTAACTTCGAACATATGATTAACAAATATAAATCCCCACTGATGACAGGCTTACTGATCTATACGTAAGGTAGTCTCTGATTGCCATCCACAGATACAGTTAATCCGTAAAGATTCACTGTACCACATGTTATGTGTAACATTAAAATCATGCAAACAATTATTATTTAAATGGCTTAGTGTTCTATGCAAAAAGTATGTATAAAGGCTTTAGGCCGCCTACGTTATTATAGGCCCAGTTTAATATGTAACTTCATTTTATACAATATATGTAATAGGGGGTCCCTGCTCCGTCTCTCTTTCAGTTAAAGGGGTCCTTGGCTTAAAAAACGTTGAAGACCCCTGAAGTAGTTTATTAGGTAGTTTCCTTTTTTATGATCAATTTCTTTTTAAACCAAAGTGTTGGGATGGGTTACAAGTTTGTTGAGCCTCACAGAAAATCAATGAGTGGCATCTCATCTCATTATTAAAAGAAAACATAAAGTCAGAGCCTGTACTGGTGAGTTGATCACCTTCCTTCCTCTTTCCTCCCTTCCTTTCTCTCTGTGAACCTCTATAGGTTTAGATCTGGAGTTTCCTGTGATGTGAAGCTACAACAAACTGTAGTCAGGGGGAAGCAGCAGAACTATTTCCTCTGTTACAGTTAGAATACAACATTAATAACTGCTTAGAAAACAAGTACAGCACAACAACAGGCACAGGTCAAAAGTGAATTAGATTAATAATAAATAAAAAGTTAACTAATACCCAGCAGTATGTAAAGTATTTAAAATGAGCTCCACCTTTACCCTCTGCGATATTAACGTGATGAACACATGAATGCATTAATAAGTATAATATTATAATCTGCATTATTCTAAAAGGGGGCATTCTGCATAGTGAGAACTTTCACTTTTGGTACCTTAAGTACATTTTGATGATAATAGTCAATTTATTCACACTGTATTTCTACTGTTATTCAGAGTAAAAGATCTCATCACATCCTGTTTAACCACAGAAACCAACATGATGTTGGGCTAATAAGATGTGTTGTAAGAGAGTTTACTCATGAGAAACTGTTTCCCTTCTGCTGCAAAGTTGAACTTGGGCGACTGTAAATGAATAAAATAAAGAACAATTTCAGAGTAAAAGAGACAGAATGATAGAACTAGAAACTGAGTTTACTCACTGAGGAAGAAGAAGCAGATCAGAGACTGACAGACGTTCATGTTGGAGGATCTGATGGTTTAACGCTGCCTCTCTTTCTTCTTCACTGGTAAACCAGGAACTGTTCACTTCTCTAAATGATGGAGTCCCTCCTCCAAACAGATCACACCCCCCCTCTACTCTCCTCCCTTCTTTGAGTGTTTCTGGTTCCTGGATGGAACTTAAAGAGGCATTAATGTCATATTTCTGTCTACACTGCTGAAACCCACAGAGATTCCTCAGTTTATAGTTAGATATTTCTGTCTACACTAAAAAAAAATCTCCATCTTTTTAAATAATTTTTGCCATTTTGTCTTTTTTTCATTTAATGAAACACACCTGCCTACCTGGAGCAGATGACCAATTATAGGAGGCCGGCTTAGAGTTGCATAACACTTCAAAGGTAACTACAGTTTTTTTTAACCTTGACCCCATGTCCTCATGCATTTGTGTCTAATAGAATGTGACCAAGAATTTGGTCCAGTATTGAGAGAGATCACAATGACAGACCAGCACGAACAAAGCTACAATGTAACCTAATGGGGCAATTGTGGAGCCTTGTTTTTTGTCCACTAAAAGTGATTTATATTGGTACTGACAGGCTCAGATTGTTACTAAAAGTGTCTGACAACTTTATCCATCTCAGGACGGGACTTTTTGTCTGAAGACAGCGGTGTGGAGAGTGGAACACGAGACGAGAAAAGGCGTTCAGGGAGTCTGTTGTTTCGGAGAAGGCTACAGAAATGATAGGCTCCTGTTATCTAACAGATTTTCAAGTGAAATGGCTCTGAATTGATCTGAAATGATTTTGAGGTTGTTATAATTGGATGGCCCGGGCTATTCATTTGAGCCAGAGTATAGGCTATGGATAAACTGTCAAAATCATTTAAATTCAAAGATTTTTTTTTCAGGTTGAAAAGAACAGTAGGTACCCTTTAACTGAGAGTAGAAAAACTGTTGGAACTGGAGCGTTCCAGAACAGTTGGAAATCTGAACGTTTTAGCTCCACGGGGATGTCTCTGAAATATGTTTACCTCATTCTTTAAAATCCAACATTATGACATTATAGATATGACAGGAAATACGGAAAAGCATAATAGTTAATCTTAAATGAGTTTTTGTATTTTCTGAACAGAATAAGACAGACTGATGAGGTAGAATAAAGGGAAATGTCACATATCAGCACAGGCTGATGTTTTACGTCTTTTCTTTAAAACTTATTTTGTACTCAAGAAAAATATAATTCATGTAACATATTCATACTGTAAAGCATAACAAGAGGATTAACTATTCCAAAGTTCTTCCAGTCTGTAGAAATGGTTCAGTCATTTCTTCCCACATTTCATCTGAAAACACTAACCAATAAAATAGAACTCAATAAGAAGCACTGAAGATTCTAATAAAGTTGTGAGATGATAACAGTAGATTTTGGAACTGTATTTAGTATTCAGTCTGTTTTATAGAGTCATCTTAACAACAATACATTGTCTGCACTGTTATCTCTTATTATTTATGACTGTCTGAGTTCTTCATCTTATTTAGATTCCTTAGCTTCTGCTTGTATGTATTTTTGTTTACGTCCTGGTGTCTGAATATTGTCAGTTTACTCTATGTTGTTATATGGTACCCTATAAGTTTTATTGCACTTCATTTGACCTTTAGATGAACTTAAATTTGTATTTTCATCTCAATCAACTATTTTGATATTCCACTGATGCTTAAGTAAAAATGTCAAATGTTTTCTGGTTCCACCTTCTCAAATGGGAGGATTTTATGGTTGTGTTTGCCATAACTGATATTAAACTGAATATTTGGAGATTTTGGACTGTTGGTTAGACAAAACAAGAAATCTGAAGACATCATGTTGGGCTGTCGGAAATGATAACAGACAACTTTCATTATTTTCTGACATTTTATAGACAAAACAATTAAGCAGTTCATTAAGAAAATAAATATCAAATTCAAAATCAATAATAAAAATAATCTTTAAGTTGCAGCCTTAAAACAGTAGTCCGTAACTTTTTGATATTACTGTGATGAACGTCCGTTACATTCAAGCCATTGCCAAATGAGTTGCTACAAAGCTAATTAAGACTATCAGCTCCACACAACTCTCTCTGGATTTCTCAGTATGACTATGTTCAGAAGATTGTGTTGTCTGGTGACTTTCCTGCAGAAACTTGAGTGAAGATAATGACCTCTTCTGAAGAGTCCATCATGTTTTGTATTCCTCTGTGTCTCCTTGGTTACTAGCAACTGTGAGTAGTATAAAGATGGCGGTTTTCGCGTGCATGTGTGACGTCATCTCACCGCACGCGCAAACCTGCCATGCCAACTGATGATAATGATGGCGTGATAGCCGCTGACGCACGTCGTTACTCGCGATCGCCATCAAGTGGCTGAATATGTTAGTGCATCTAATCATTGAAGCTCGCGCCGCATCTAGCGGATGTGATGGCGTCAGCGGTCAGAGCGTTAGCACCCGCGAGCGCCATCTAGTGGCCGAATATGGTAGTGCATCTAATCGTCGAAGCTGCGCCGCATCTACCCGGATGTGATGGCGTCGCGGTCGAACTCGACCCCCGAGCGCCATCTAGTGGCCGAATATGGTAGTGCATCTAATCGTCGAAGCTGCGCCGCATCTAAGCGGATGTGATGACGTCGGTGTACGTGATGTCGTCATGGTTTACGAGGGGTGAGGCATCATTTACATTTTTTGTAAAAAAAAAGGTGTTATCGTCTGATAGACCAATGGTTAGCTGTTAAGAAGGGGTTTGCTATTGGTTTGATTTTAAAACGCCCTACAGGGTGGGGTTTGTGGTGTTTAAAACCCCTTGTTTCAAGGCTGTCTGCTCACTTTTTTTATCCACCATTTTTAGCTGTTCTGCTACTGCCGCTTGCTGCCTCGTTTTCTCAGACTTCCTCAAAAGTACTCTGGAGTTTTCACTTTTTTAATTCTTTTTTTTTTTGGGGAAAAAGCAAAGAGGAATCGTTTTTTCAGCCATGGCTTTCCCGCATTTGGACAACAATCTGGATCATCTTTTGTTGAAGAAGGTGAGACATCTAGAACAGGAGCCACTACATTTGGTATGCGCCTAACCCGCCAAAAAGAGCTATGGGGATGCGGTGAGACTGATACTGGAACAACATGCAGTTTGAGTCAGGCCCCTCGAGAAAGACGATTCCGTTGAGATCTTTCCTACAAGCATGACTGAGCCATGTACATCTGATCTGGAATATGGCCGGTGTCAATGGATACCGTTATTCAATTCAATACAGTGCAGGATTACGTAACATTAGCTGTTTACACTGCTATGTTGCTGTAGAACTATCTAGCAAAGCCAAACAGCCTGTACAATTTCTGTGAAAGACTGGGGCCTTTTTTCGTGATGTTGTCTCTCTGGACCTTGATAATCCTGGCTTGCCTGAGCTGGTGTATGTGTCTCAATGGGACAATGCGTGATGGCTCTAGTATCTATCGTGTGGAAGCAGACCGTTTCACTAGGCCTGCAGAGGATTTTATTTTTCCTTAGTGTATGCAGTGAAAGGGAGAAGTTAGTTGCTACCTGCGGTCATGAAGAATGGAAGTTAAAAACCGTATCCTGTATCTAACGAGGAATACAACAAATGGTTTAAAAATGTGTTCTTTATACAATGGTGTGACTGGGAGATTTTGAAGAAACAGTTTGACACCATCGACTATGTCATCAGAAGAGACAAAATAAGAGTTCTTATGAGAACATAAAGAAAAAGATTGATATTTGGGGACACTGACCAACAGTCTCTGCCCACGCCACGGAACCTATACAAACCTAAAATCATCAGACACAAAGGCAAAAACGTTGGGTCTAATTTGTATATGCTAATTATTTGCCAAAATAGTTAAAATGCTTTTCTTTTCTTTTTTTTTTCATGCTACTGTGATTGTAATGTGTTATTTTTTTCTTCCCAGAGGATCTGGAGTGGTTTCATTCCAACCCCCTCGAGGTACGCCTCCCTAACACCCCTGGTCTATTTGCAACCTTGACACATCCGAATCTCCTCAACGACCCTTTCATCATTGTCATCATCACCACCTCTATCGCGGAACACTTCCTGCCGCCCCACCTACACCTCCTCTGCCACCATCTCTATTGTTTAGGGACACTTCCCCTCAGACATGTGCATATCAAGCTATACCCTCAACAACTGCTGTATTACAACAGGGAGTGTTGCTGATTGGTTCGGACACAGAGGCGCCTGATCAGACTGATGGTGTGGTGTCATCTTTGTTTATAGATAGCGTTAAAACAGCTTCTCTACATCTTCTTAACATAGTTCTTTACAAGTATTTGGAAGAGCTTTGTTCGGGGTAGATCAATCATCAAAGCCAGAAACAGCATGCCTGTTTACATGGGCTACGAGAACACTTCTACACTGTCCACTTTGAACAGCTTATGAAAAGACTACTGACTGATAAATTCATTGGTGTGGCGTGCAACGTTTTCTGTCCTGAAACATCTCACCGGCTGATGAGGGTAGAATCAGGGGGAGTATCTGGAAACAGTTTTATGCGAGGTTGGAAACGTCTGAAGATGTTACGACTAAAATCAGTGCTATGTATGACTCTATGATAGGGAATGATCTTGTCAAAATAGCCGATATTAGAGATTGGTGACTAATGGAGAGATTTATATGCTAGAAAAAACTAACAGGGTGAAAATATGGGGAATTGTTTATGTGTAATGTATAACCATATCAGTGGCGATACCCTTATCGCATTTATCTGGTATTTTAGATCAAGCCATTGCTAATAATGTGAAAAGCGATGTTGAAAAATACCAATGTAAGAGTGTCGATGTAGATCATTACAGTTGTGAGTAGGTTAGAAAAACTGATGGTGATTGTAAGAAGACAACATAGCACCCCTCCTTGGGGATCTGTTGCAGATGTTATTATCAATGTTAATGACACGTGAGAGCATAGTGGGAAACATTTTGTGATGTCATAGCCAACATTACACGTAATTTTTAAGATGCTGAAAGTTTATCACCTAGCTTACTATGCGTATACAATGCTTGTAGACACCCGTGAGTTTGTATGTGCAAAAAACAGTATACCGATGTCTTACAGGATTTGCAAAAACTGCATATATTCATAATCAGTAAAAGCAATGTATCCGTATTAGCCAATATGCTATCTATGATAGAATGGGTTTCACTGTCTTCATAACTGTCATATGTAGGACTGTGTGAGTGTGTTTTGTAAAAATAAAAAAGATGACTATAACTCTAATGTGTTCACTTGTGTTTTAAATGGATCATGGAGAAGGTTATGCACAAAAATATACTATGATCCGTCCAACCCAGGAGGGTTAGGAGGTGTACAGAGCTCCGTGATTCCCGTCAAAGAATGTACCGGCTTGTCTCCAACTATCCCCACGGTTAAAAGTTTCTGCTGAGGCAGGATGCATATACACTGC
This sequence comes from Perca fluviatilis, assembly GCF_010015445.1. Taxonomy (NCBI): domain Eukaryota; kingdom Metazoa; phylum Chordata; class Actinopteri; order Perciformes; family Percidae; genus Perca; species Perca fluviatilis. Next base: position 7,364,759 of record NC_053116.1, read on the forward strand.
ACGCCCCTGCATTGAAACACTTCCCAAGAAACAGAGTGATTGTTAATGGTATCGATAAGCAATTTCAGGCGATTTGGTCGATATGTCTGAATATTCAACGGAAAACGATAATGTGCAGTATTTATTGACATGTATTGATGTGTTTCTAAATATGCCCGGGTAATATGTCTTAAAACAAATCGGGGCCTAAGCGTGACAAGTGCCTTTAAGGAAATATTGGAACAAGGACACACCTTAGAAGCTTCAAACAGACTCTGGAAAAGAATTTTTATAATAAGGTTTTCCAAAAATTGATGACACAATAAAAAATTCACCATTTTCACATCGAACGAAACAAAGCAAGTGTTGTTGAGCGTTTCAATAGGACTTTCAAAGACCAGAATGTGGAGATATTTAACTTGGCTGTTAACTTCCGCCCGCTATATTGAGGTAGTACAAGATATAGTTGCTGCTTACAACTCTGCATACCATAGGTCAATAAATGGCATACCGTCCTCCGGTATGTAAAGACAATGAGAAAACTGTCTTTAACACTCTGTACAAACTGAAACCACATGGAACAGTGCTGTTTTAAATTTCAGATGGGGGACAACGTTAGGATATCAAAGCACAGAGGGGTTTTTTCGTAAAGGTTACAAACAGACGTTTACAGATGAGTTTATAATATCAAAACTGTAGGTAGAACTCCTCCTGTTTATATACTGAAAGACAATAGTGGGGAGCGGTGACAGGTACCTTTTAAAGGCGAGTTACAGTCTGTAATTGTAGACAAAAACAAAGGTTTTAAAATTGAAGGAGAAAGTGGCTATTCGAAAAAGAAAACAGGGCGATAAAAAGCTTGTACTGTGGAAATGGTTAGGATGGCCTCAGAAATTCAATTCATGGCTCCTCTGAAAAAGACATAGTTGATGTAAGATAAAAAGCGCTGTACCAGTCTTGTAATATTAGTCATTGTGTTTTGTTAGTGAAAGGTATTGGAGCTATGAATAAGAACAATTTTGTTAAGCTGCCTAGTAATGCCTCACAATTAGTTTATCCAAATAATAAGATTTGGCAATTCAGAACAAACTGGCTAAACCACTCATATTACAAGAGCCGTATAAGGTTGGTCTTATTGAAATTCAATACCCACGGGTCTGGAATAGTTTCACTGAGAATGATGCCAAGGTTGATTTCACAATCGGCCACAAACGAAAATGTTCAACAAGCTAAGGCTAACAGTTGGTTCTTATAATAACGATGCGACAGCATTGTTAAAGAATATAATATGAAATGTGCTGCTAACCTAACTAGCCCACATAACTATGACACACAATCCTATCACTAATAAGATTCTTTCACCGGAGGGAGAGCGGTTGGAATATGTGTGTTTAAGGGGAGTCTGGCCGAAATTCTTGGGTTCATTCAGACTCTGTGTTTCGAAATTCACATTGGCCCTCATTTTAAAATGTGCAGCTCCACACCCGGCAGACATTCATAGGGGGTCGTTATAATATATTATTTATAGGAAGGGCAGTGAATGGACCGGTGATAGTCATGTACCCTACTCCGTTGTATAAATATCTGATGAGAGCAAACGATATGCCCACTCTAAGTTCCGACAGTCCCTCACTACACATCGTTGTACCTTTGAGTATTACTGATATTCAAATAGAACTTCTGGGGACGATCAGAACCAACAAACATCCCTTTCTCATACGGAAAAGTAATTGTCAAACTACATTTTAGACCGCAAGAAGCAGCATTGAAATGATGAGGAAAGCGTACACATCCGATGATGGAAGATATATGCACTATTACATGGATCAAGCTGGTGGAAGTTGCGAGGGATTCATAGGCTCCAGCACACAATCACGGACATGGATTAGGGGGATATTCAGAAATTTGTTCCGAATGGCTGTCCCCTTTTAAAAAGGGTTTAATATAGCCAAACCTCATCTGAAAACAGCAGCAAGTGGTTTTATTGGTGATGTTGTGACTAATGTCAGAAGATGCCCGTGGCATCCAGACAACAGGGAAATGGGCTAATGGTGTACAGGCCTTAAAGCAAAGCATTAAAAGAGCCCCACCAGGATGTGAAGTAACGGATTAATGAACAAAAGCATAAAAGCATGCAAAAACGAAGAGTTGTCAAAGAAGGCATTACTGTCAGCAGGCATGAGAGCTCGAACTCAGCTCTCTGGCCCCTGAAAAAGACATATTTTAATTTTACAGAATCAATCATAGGCGTTTATTCTGTCCAGTCGAAGAGTGTGAAGACAGGAGTGGATCTGTTTACAGTACCGTACACACAAACATCTATCGAAAATCAACATTTGTAGAAATCCCCCAATGTCAGCTCTAGCGGTTGGCGGTCCTATTGAATTTTTCATTTCATTTAAGCGGAGAGGATTATCTAGACGCCGATTCATACTTGTATACCGTGTAGGATTACAAACCCTGATGGCATTGTTATTTGCGCTGGCTGATGTAGGTTTTATAGACTATCCTGGATGCAGTCTTTTTCCTGAAGTAGATATAATGTTGGTGATAGACTGATCACACAGTCTTCAAATCACATTATCCTTATAGAGCCCTTATAGAATGTCTTCTGAATTATGGAGAGGACCGTTGGCTCGTAATTTAGCACAGGGCTATTTTGTAAGGACACAGCTGGCAAAATGGATGAAGACATCTATCACGAAGCGATAATGAGGAGTTGGCACAAAGGGTGAATACATCGAAAGCCATATTGTGGGATGTAGCACCGAGTACATGCAGATTTGTTTTCAAGAAAAACTATTGCTAAATGGTGTTGACATGTCTTTGAAATTTATCCGTTCAAAGGCGACTTTGTACTAATGACCTGGGGGCCGAATTAAGCTGTGAAATAATGTCTGTAGTCTGTTGTCAAAGAAAGCAGTTGCACCAACTGTAAGACTAGCATGGGTGCTAGCCACAGCATACTAATGCAAAATATGCTGACAGAGTATCTCTAAAGTATTCTCCAATACCTACAGGCACCGTGTTTGCAACCAAGAAAACCTGTTCATGGGACAGATTCCTAGAATTTGTAGTCTTAGCTTTTCGTAGATAATGAAGCATACACGGTCGTGCCGTAACCTTTAATTTTAGAACTATAATACAAATTTATTAGCCTTTATGCAGATGGACAGCCTCACCCAGCCCGTCCTTGCACAGCCCTTTTTTCAAAGAGGACAATATGTCACGAATATTATCAACTGATTGAATCAACAGGGCGCCATTTAAAGACCGGTCATAGCCACTGCTGCGATCACAGTTTTGGGTCTGGTTATGCGCTATTTTGTTTTAATTTGGAACCCGGCGGTGGGGGTCGGCGTTCACTGATTAAGAGCGACAGATTGCGGCAGGTCGGTTCAGAAACCCCTTCGAGGACTGTGATACTTATCTTATATTCCGTTTTTGATTCTGTATCCGAAATATCAACAGAAGGCAAGTCCTATTGGATCATTACTAAAGATGAATCTGATAGAACTCACTAGCGTACTCAGAAAAGAATGAATAGAACACAAATTTCTTGGGAGTAATGCCATGTGATCATCTCCCAAAAACCGTAGTTTGCTTGTAAATTACCGCTATGTTGGTTGTAAATACACAACCCAGTAATATGCCCGGTGAACACTGGCTAGGTATTTACATTACAGAGAACAAGCATGGTTTGTTCTTTGATAGCTGGACATCCACCACCTTTTTCCTCAGAATTGGCAATTTCCTCTTAAAAACAGTGTGGAGATGTGCCATTCAGCAAAACAAGTTCAAAATAATTATTCTGGCATGTGGACAGCACTTTGTGTTTTCTTTTATGTCATTCAGAAAAAGATTCCTTATACAAAAGTATTGAGCATGTATGGGGCCAATCTTGTATGCTGCTTGATACAATGGTTAGTCATTTGTTAGCGAATACATCAGATGTGTGTCACTGATCGAAATTTAGTATTATTACCCAATGTTCATCGCCACCTATAGGTAAAAAATTGTGTAAAATGGGCCTTAATGATGTTTTTTTTTCAAAAAAAATAAAAGAATGTGGAATATACATATTAACTACGATGTCTCAATTTTGCATTCCTTTTTTATTTTTTAAACAAATTATGGGAAAAATGCGTTAATAGATAAAATTAATGTAAAACATTCATTTTAATGTCACAGGTTTACATACAACACAGCATTTCATATGCCTGAAGAAATTACCCTCAATGGAAAAAATTTAATAAAAATATAAAATGTATGTCACAAGTTAACATACAACACAGCATTTTCACATAGTTGAATAAAAGAAAAAACACCTGAATAGAAAAAATAATAATAAAAAACAGATTTAAAATAAAAATAAATTTATGTAAAACATTCATTTTAATGTCGCAGTTTACATCAACACTGACTTTTCCTTAGTTGAATAAAGAAAACACATAATAGAAAACACATCTCAATAGAAAAATAATAATAAAAAATAGGTTTTAAAAAGTAAAATATAAAAATTAGTGTAATAATAAAATAATAAAATAGGTTTTAAAAAAGTAGAATATAAAAATTAGTGTAATAATAGAAAGATTAGCCCAACGGGTCTTAGTAATGGTGTAATGCTGAGTTCTAAGATTACTAGTTGAAATCAGATGCCGTTTGTGTATTAAATACAGGGGCCATTCTTAATGCTCTAGGGTGCACGGGGATCGTAAAGCCATCATAGGCGTTTGTGTATTACTTCAGTGATGTATCTGTTTTAAGCCTCAATGAAGACAGCGTACCCTTGTGTTTAGGATTACGGATATTGTACCTTTAAACTAACTAACGTTTTTAAAAATATG